>NW_027141983.1:1172500-1210000 GCF_036365525.1 Heterodontus francisci | reverse complement strand
AGTGAATGACTATGAAAGTCTTTGCTGTCAGGTCCAACTCTATTTTCAACCTGACATCCATTTACCAGCATGAGTCATTAGACAGTGATCAAGAATGAGAACGTTGGTCCATTTTCCACTGCCAGTGACACGAAAGGTAAGACTTGCATTTATATAGCACCTTTCATGACCTCAGGACATCCTAAAGCACATTAGAGCCAATGAAGTCCACTTGAAGTGTAGTCATTGTTGTAATGTAGGAAACGTGGCAACCAATTTGTGCACAGCAAGCTCTCACAAACAGCAATGAGGTAAATAACCAGATAATCTTTTTTTTAAAAAGTGTTGTTGGTCTAACAATATACATTGGCCAGGACTCCGGTGGAGATCTCCCCTGCTTTTCTTTGAAATAGCCGCAAGTGTCATTACAGCAGCCCAGCTGCTGCTGGCTGGGATTAGCCAACTGTTACAAACCCAAATTGGAAATCTAGCGCTGACACAGCCTGGTTCCAGCCTTGAAAATGCGCCACATGTCATTTGGAATCATGAAGGGAGCTGAGCATTGCCCAGTTTAATTTGGCGAGGGGCATGGGGGTTGAATGGGTTAAAGAGAAAACTGAGGCTGGATTTTGGTGAGCTTCAAAAATGGTGCTGCGCACATGCGACATTTAATGCGGGGGCTCATTTACTGCCCACCCCAATAACGTAGAGGGTGCCGGCGCCATTTGTAAAGGGCTTCAAGCCCTTACAAGTAATCTTAATTTTTAAAGTGAAATGCATGCTACTGTTAAATTAAAAAAATTTAATAAAATATCGAAGCCCCTCTGCCACTCCCCCAGTGACCAAACAATTTGCTTATTGCCCTCTCCCCCATAAAAAAAACTTTCATCTGATCTCAAACTTTCCCCCTGAACTTTATTAACTCTGACTTTAAACCCCTTCCCACCATCCCCTCAACCAACAGCAAGAGTTTTCCCTGCTCCCCCCGCCCCCCTCTTCACCCTGAAAACTTCACTCTCCCACCCCCATCCCAACCAAGGTTCCGCCGCGGATCTCCAAAAAGAGATCCGAAGGAGCAGGAGTTCCGGCAGCCGGCTGGAATATTGGAGTGGCTGGCCGTCGTGAAAGGAAGTCTTTATTCATCTAAATTAAATTAATTAACATATTTTAATTCGGTCCCTGTCGCCGAGTGGCAAGGGACCACCATGAGGCCCGTGGCGGGCCTCTCCCGGAGTTAGTTTCCAGGCCCCCCTGCCACGACCCCCGACGTCGACGGGGCTGGTAAAATCCAGCCGCTGGTTAACAAAATTGGGAATATTGTGACAGAGATCTGCTGACTGTAATCAGAGAGACTAGGGACTAAAGAAAAATCATTTTTTGAAATACTGCTCATTACATTTCTTTATAGGTCCGTGATGACATTATGTTGTAGCCTGTAATGGATCTTCTGCAGTGGCTGGAACATTCTAGAAGGCACTTTATGAACATTTTATTTTTTTCAATACAATCCAACGAGGTCGACAGGGGGAAAATAACTGGGTCGAATGACCCCAGCGCTCACTGCAACACACAAGCCACAAGGGTAGTAAAAACCATTCTGCTAAAGCCATAACTCTGAATTCATTAATATCAGAGGATTATTAATTTTCTCTATTATTCAGATTTTCCAGACAATATTGGGAAAACTTTATGTATTGCAGTCTCAGCACTACCCTCAGCCAATTAAACTTTCTCTTTATGAATATCAGAATCTTGAAAAGAATTAGAACATTAGAACATTACAGCGCAGTACAGGCCCTTCGGCCCTCGATGTTGCGCCGACCATCTAACCTACACTATTCCATTTTCATCCATGTGTCTATCCAATGACCACTTAAATGCCCTTAAAGTTGGCGAGTCTACTACTGTTGCAGGCAGGGCGTTCCACGCCCCTACTACTCTCTGCGTAAAGAAACTACCTCTGACATCTGTCCTATATCTTTCACCCCTCAACTTAAAGCTATGTCCCCTCGTGTTTGCCATCATCATCCGAGGAAAAAAACTCTCACTATCCACCCTATCTAACCCTCTGATTATCTTGTATGTCTCTATTAAGTCACCTCTCCTCCTCCTTCTCTCTAACGAAAACAACCCCAAGTCCCTCAGCCTTTCCTCGCAAGACCTTCCTTCCATACCAGGCAACATCCTAGTAAATCTCCTCTGCACCCTTTCCAAAGCTTCCACATCCTTCCTATAATGCGGTGACCAGAACTGCACGCAATACTCAAGGTGCGGCCTCACCAGAGTTTTGTACAGCTGCATCATGACCTCGTGGCTCCGAAACTCGATCCCCCTACTAATAAAAGCTAACACACCATATGCCTTCTTAACAGCCCTATTAACCTGGGTAGCAACTTTCAGGGATTTATGTACCTGGACACCAAGATCTCTCTGCTCATCTACACTACCAAGAATCTTCCCATTAGCCCAGTACTCTGCATTGCTGTTACTCCTTCCAAAGTGAATCACCTCACACTTCTCCGCATTAAACTCCATTTGCCATCTCACAGCCCAGCTCTGCAGCCTATCTATGTCCCTCTGTACCCTACAACACCCTTCGACACTATCCACAACTCCACCGACCTTCGTGTCATCCGCAAATTTACTAACCCACCCTTCTACACCCTCATCCAGGTCATTTATAAAAATGACAAACAGCAGTGGCCCCAAAACAGAACCTTGCGGTACACCACTAGTAACTAAACTCCAGGATGAACATTTGCCATCAACCACCACCCTCTGTCTTCTTTCAGCTAGCCAATTTCTGATCCAAAGCTCTAAATCACCTTCAACCCCATACTTCCGTATTTTCTGCAATAGCCTACCGTGGGGAACCTTATCAAACGCCTTACTGAAATCCATATACACCACATCCACGGCTTTACCCTCATCCACCTGTTTGGTCACCTTCTCGAAAAACTCAATAAGGTTTGTGAGGCACGACCTACCTTTCACAAAACCGTGCTGACTATCGCAAATGAACTTATTCTTTTCAAGATGATTATAAATCCTATCTCTTATAACCCTTTCCAACATTTTACCCACAACCGAAGTAAGGCTCACAGGTCTATAATTACCAGGGCTGTCTCTACTCCCCTTCTTGAACAAGGGGACAACATTTGCTATCCTCCAGTCCTCCGGCACTACTCCTGTCGACAATGACGACATAAAGATCAACAACAACGGCTCTGCAATCTCCTCCCTGGCTTCCCAGAGAATCCTAGGATAAATCCCATCTGGCCCAGGGGACTTATCTATTTTCACTCTTTCCAAAATTGATAACACCTCCTCCTTGTGAATCTCAATCCCATCTAGCCTAGTAGGCTGTATCTCAGTAATCTCCTCGGCAACATTTTCTTTCTCTACTGTAAATACTGACGAAAAATATTCATTTAACGCTTCCCCTATCTCCTCTGATTCCGCACACAACTTCCCACTACTATCCTTGATTGGCCCTGTTCTAACTCTTATCATTCTTTTATTCCTGATATACCTATAGAAAGCCTTAGGGTTTTCTTTGATCCTATCCGCCAATGACTTCTCGTGTCCTCTCCTTGCTCTTCTTAGCCCTCCCTTTAGATCCTTCCTGGCTAGCTTGTAACTCTCAAGCGCCCTAACTGAGCCTTCACGTCTCATCCTAACATAAGCCGCCCTCTTCCTCTTGACAAGCGCTTCAACTTCTTGAGTAAACCACGGCTCCCTCGCTCGACAACTTCCTCCCTGCCTGACAGGTACATACTTATCAAGGACTCGCATTAGCTGCTCCTTGAATAAGCTCCACATTTCGTTTGTGCCCATCCCCTGCAGTTTCCTTCCCCATCCTACACATCCTAAATCTTGCCTAATCGTGTCATAATTTCCTTTCCCCCAGCTATAATTCTTGCCCTGCGGTATATACCTGTCCCTGCCCATCGCTAAGGTAAACCTAACCGAATTGTGATCACTATCGCCAAAGTGCTCACCTACATCTAAATCGAACACCTGGCCGGGTTCATTACCCAGTACCAAATCCAATGTGGCATCGCCCCTGGTTGGCCTGTCCACATACTGTGTCAGAAAACCCTCCTGCACACACTGGACAAAAACAGACCCATCTAAAGTACTCGAACTATAGTATTTCCAGTCAATATTTGGAAAGTTAAAGTCCCCCATAACCACTACCCTGTTACTCTCGCTCCTGTCGAGAATTATCTTCGCTATCCTTTCCTCTACATCTCTGGAACTATTCGGAGGTCTATAGAAAACTCCCAACAGGGTGACCTCTCCTCTCCTGTTTCTAACCTCGGCCCATACTACCTCAGTAGACGAGTCCTCAAACGTCCTTTCTGCCGCTGTAATACTTTCCTTGATTAACAATGCCACACCGCCCCCCCCCTCTTTTACCCTCTTCTCTGTTCTTACTGAAACATCTAAATCCCGGAACCTGCAACATCCATTCCTGCCCCTGCTCTACCCATGTCTCTGAAATGGCCACAACATCAGGATCCCAGGTACCAACCCATGCTGCAAGCTCACCCACCTTATTCCGGATGCTCCTGGCGTTGAAATAGACACACTTTAAACCAAGTTCTTGCTTGCCAGTGCCCTCTTGCGTCCCTGTAACCTTATCCCCTACCTCACTACTCTCAACAGCCTGTACACTGGAACTACAATTTAGGTTCCCATTCCCCTGCTGATTTAGTTTAAACCCCCCCCGAAGAGCACTAACAAATATTGCTCCCTTGGCTGCAAGTAAGACCCAACTGATGCATTTTGGCTGATTTTATTGCTGCAGGGAAACGGGGCTAAAACAAAGAGGTTATATTATTGATAAGGTGCAGCTGTTTCCTCATCTGTGCAAGAGCTGTCACATCAAAATGTGCGGACTTGGAAGGAAGGGGGGGGGGGGGAATATTTGGTGGGGACTGGGGGTGGGGGGGCGGTCCCTAAGCTTCAGTCCTTGCTATCCCATGTCCACATCCTCCGGTTTTAGCTGAATGAGATCCTTGTCTATTCTCAGAGAGATGGCGCACTCCATGCCAGGCAAAAAGCAATTTTTCAGTGGTTTGGTTTGGGGAACGCATATACCCACCCATGGGTTTCGATGCATTTCAGATACTTGAACAGCCAGGGCAAGTAAAAGGCAGCAACGGTAAATTGCCTAGTGACAAAAGATGTGGAGGATAGCATTTCACCTTGAGTCCTATCAATACAGATGGTTCTGTGCCAGCAATGCCGATGAATACATTAAGAGGGTGCCCCTCCAAGAGTGCAGAAGATAAAAATGTAATCCTTGATGAAGATAGGACAATGAGCAAAAATAAATAACAGCATTCAATCAGATTAGGGGGAAGGGTCATGACCCCTGCACCATGCCCCATTATAGTACCCTCTGCACCAGCTAATGGGCAACGTGTAATGAAAATAGAAAATGCTGAACACTCTCAGCAGTTCAAGCAACATCTGTGGAGAGAGAAACAGAGTTAACGGGTGGATTTGAAAGCCCCTCCCTCTGGCAGGGGAGCAATGAAGATTGCCATGGAGGAGATCCGCCACCGACCCCGACGGCAGCAGGCCCCGTACTGACATCGGTGGCAGTGGCGAGGCCTCGTGGCGACCGCCCCACTGCTCGGCGACGAGACCCGCATTAAAATATATAAATGCCTACTTACCATGCAGGTCGCAGTGATTCAGCCATCACGTTGCAATCTTTATTCTGGCGGCCGGCAATACCACGCCTTTGAATCCCCATTCGGGGAAATGAGGCGCAACGCCTGTGGGGAGTGGGGAGTGGGGGGGGGGGGGGAGGAGGAGGTGATTTTCTCTGTGTGGGAGGCGGGGAGCGAGTTTGCAACGCTTCGGATTTGTCGGGGGAGGGTGTAGGGAAGGGGTAAAAGACAAAGGTTCTGAACTTTAGGGGTCATGCAAATGTCAAATTTTCAAGGTTAGGTATTCCGAGGGGGAAAAGGGCAGAATGTTCTGATATACCATTGGGGGTGGGAGAGTGCATGGAAAGGTTATTTTATTCATTTTGACGAAACTTTACAGTAACTGGCCCTTTAAATTTCAAATGCTCATTGAGGGCCGCAAGCCCTTTAAAAATGGCGCCAGCGCATTGGCGCCAGATGCCATTGGCCGTGGGGGCTCGCCCGCCCCCTCCACGTGATCGGGGGTGGGGGGTGGGGCAGCCACCCTGGACATGGTAATGAGCTGCCGCATTTGGAATCGCGGCCAGTCCGCGTAGTGGTCACCGTGCGGGTCGCATTGTTTTACGCATGCCGCCTATTCCGGCAGCGGAGGCTTAAAATGCGACCCAACGTTTCAGATCGATGACATTTCATTGGATATGGAAGAAGTTAGAGATGGAACAGTTCCTTAAGCAAGTACAGAAGCAGTTAAAGGGAGGCGGGAGAGGGGGATGGTGGTGGTGGGGGGAGAACAAAAAGGAAAGTGCTGTGATAGGGTGGAAGACAGGAGAGATTAAATGAGAAAAGGGATGATGGTGCAAGGCAATAGAGGATGGTAATGGGACAAGAAAGGAAACAAAATATGTGTCTAGAGTGGTGTTTCCCAAACCTCTTCGTCCACGGACCACTTAGCTGAGGCACAAGACCCTGCGGATCAACTACCGGTCCTACCCCACCCATTTTTATTTGCCACTGTAAAAAAACTCATCAGAATTAATGGGGTGCTGCTTTTGATGAGACATCAATGAGGTGATGTCTGGTTCCAAGCTGGAGAGCTTCCGTCTCACGTCGGGCTCCACATTCAACCAGTTCTTCTTCTTTGTTTTCAGCCCCACAAGTGTTGGAAATCTGATCTCGCAGTTGTATGTTGTAACAGACACATAAATCTTGCTTATAAAACTACATTGTTGTTGTTTGCACTTAAGACGACTCATGCCCTGCGTGCAGGATGAGGTCTGGCTATGTGGACGTCATGCGAGTAGTGGGGATGAGGGTTCTGGTCTGTGCTCTCGTATGTCCTCGGCTGTGGCGTTGCACAATAGTGACTTGCATTTTGAACAAGCCCGTGGAACACCTGGAGGACCCTCGTGGAGACCACCCTTTGAGAACCGTTGATCTACAGAAAATGTAAACGGCAAGGGCAGAACTATTACCAGCACCTGCTCTCCGACAAAATGGAAGCATTGGTTGTGATCTGAAATTTTTGAACTCAGTGTTGAGTCTGGAAAGTTGTTAATGGGCAATGTGTTCTGTTTATCTATTGCTAACTTTCCATGTCCAATTTCCATAGATTATAAGATCACTTCACGCACAGTTAAAAATTATAAAATGTCATGTTTTTTTCATAACTCTTGATAGAGGGGCAGAGGAAGATTTACAAGATCATGAGATAGGTTTTGAAGCAGAGGGCCTTTGACCCATTGCATTTCATCCTTCCAGAACCTTCCTATTTTATCTGTGATGTTCGACACTCGTTTAAACACTTTCTTCAGCTTAATGATACCTTCCAATAATTTTAGGGGGCTTATTTCTGCCATGTCGGGTCACCATCTTAAAATCAGATGTACATCACTTTGCCACTCCAGATGTATAGAGCACAACACCAATACCAATTTATACAGCACTCCTGATCTACACAGCACACCATCATTCCTGATCTATCCAGTGCACCTTCACTCCTGATATATATAGCACACTTTCACACCTGAAGTATACACTGCAGCTCCATTCCAAATTGGACTGTACAATCCATCCATTCAGAATATTTGGTCTTCTAAGTATGGTATTTTGGTGAGGAATATTGGAATTAGCAAGCCTATGAAGTCAGTAACTTACTTAACTGGATGAGTTTGTAAGATTTATATACCATGATGTACAAAAGGATATATGTACATTTTAAGACTCTTTATTGGCTTTTCCCTTGTGCACCAAAACAAGTTGGCTACACTACCATTTTGTCAGAATACTAAAATCTTGAAAAATACATTTTTATAAAGCAACCGGGCCATTATAAATAAGGAGACAGAGCTACAGATGTTACCTAAAGTAAGAATCTCTTACAGTCCTATCACATTGCACACGAGATAATCCCCTGTCGCCACATACACTCCACAGATCTTGTTCACAGTTTTGACTGTAAAACTGTATTAAGTTTGAACATGAACTGTTTTATATATTACACAGTCTGCCTTGGATGGTAACATAATCACTTAACATCCACCATTACCAATAAAGGGAACAGTGAAATATCTGTTGAAAGAGAGTTTCTTGGTGAATTATAGATGATGAATGACATTTCTGTCTCAGCCCTGTCTTCAGTGATGTGTAGAATTCCTTCCAGGGCGTTCCAAATCATTGCCTCAACTAGTCCTTACCTTCTGACTAGGTTTCAATAAATGTCACATTTAGATCACCATGCTTCAATATGCTTGAGTGACAAGGTGTTGAAACCTAATGGGTACCTTTGACGTGCAAATTCACTGTATATGTGTTGCAGGTTCTTGTCCTGGGTTAGACGATGAGCACGCTTGAAGTTCTGTTTGGATTGATGGTTTTGGTTCGTAATTCTGCATTTGATACTGAGATAGACATTAATTGCTCTTTAGTATAGAATCTCTTCAGATTAAGCTCAACTTTTGTCATCACACTCGCCATTGAAAAAGCTGCGAGTCTTTCAGAATTTAGATCCATAGCTGCCTATTTTTTCTGATTTGATATTATACTCTATAGTGTCCTGTTACAATTTTTTATATGAGTATTTTGGGCTTTGAGCAATAGTGCAAAATGGACAATATGGTCTCAACCGCTTGTTACACATCTTTCCTGATTTCCATTTCCAATGTGGAAATAAAAATCAGGAAAAGAATGAAAGACTTGCATTTATATAGCACCTTTCATGACCACAGGATGTTCCAAAGTGCTTTACAGCCAATTAAGTACTTTTTGAAGTGTTGTACTGTAGGAAATATGGCAACCACTTTGCACACAACAGGCTCCCACAAACAACAAAGTGATAATGACCAGATTTTTTTGGTCATGTTGATTTATGGATAAATATAGGCCAGGACAGTGGGGATAACTTCTCTGTTCCTCCTCAAAATACTCCCAGGGGATCTTTTACATCCATCTGAGAGGGCAGACAATGCCTCAGTTGAACATTTCATTTAAAAGATAGCACCTTGAATAGTGCAGCACTCTCTCAGTACTGCAATGGAAATTTTTTATTAACCAAGTGTCTCAAGGGATATGGAGCAAAGGAAGGTATATGGAGTTAGTTCAAAGATCAGCCATGACCTCATTGAATGGCAGAACAGATTCGAGGGACTAAATGACCGACTCCTTCCGATGTTCCTACGAATTCTTTTTCTTTTCTGGTCCTGTAAGTGCAGAACATGTCTTTTTATTCTGAAACATTGTGAAAGAGTAGAAACTCAATTTGTACAGCATCTATAATATCCATCTTTTGAAAGAATAATTAAGACTTACTCTCTGATAGGATTCTAAAATCCCAGGTCAGTAGAAAGCAGGATTTTAAATTTGTCATTTTTGATTCCTGACCCCATCTGTCACTTCCGAGAAGCCTCTCGCAGATGTGTCAGTAGAGTATCCCCATGGATCTGATGGATCAGTGCTCTGAGATAATATTATTGAGTCTCTAGCCACTCTTTGAGGACGTCTTTCCTATTTCTATGCTGGTACAAGCAATTTCGAAACGGCAATGAGGGACGAAAAAACTCATCTGTCTTCATAATCCAACAAGTGCATAACTGGGCAAAAGGCCCAGGAACAACACCAGAAGGAACGACATCACCTGCTAACACATGAAGGGTACACAGAATATTTTGCCAGAATGGGGAAGTCTTAGGATACTGAGACAAAATTTGATGCAATATTTTCTGAGTGCAGAGTTATAAATAATAAGAGGTTTGTTTTGATAATTCACATAGGAACACCCATTCCTAATGCACTATACCATACATCATCGGGCTCTGTCAAAATTGCTTCTAAGCCAGCTATTAGGAGGTGCATAAAGGAGCCTTTGATTGACTTCAGTTGTCTAACTTTTCCTCCCTTCCTTTATATTGATAAATGTCTCATCTCCACTTGAAGTCTTGGAGCAATCATACTTGGAGCAAAACTTTTATCAAAATGCTATATTGTGAGAACAAAAAGGATTTCCACTAATGTCTACTACAAGAATATCGCCCCCCCCCCCCCCGCGCCCCCACCAACTCCATCCTCCGATTCCCACAGCTACCTCAATCATAGTTCCTCACCTCAGCTTCCTGTGAGGGCTTTATTCCATTCTCTCAGTTTCTCTACCTCTGGTAAAACCTGGCTACCCGACCAAACCCAACTACATGTGTTGGGTTCGGATCGGGTCTGTATTCTATGTCCAGCATTCAGGCTCGGGTCCAGTTGGACTGGACTGTACTGTTTTGTTTCATATTGTTTTCATTTTAATCTACAATTTTTTGCTGTTTCAATAATACGTTTTTTATTTTCAGGTCGGGTCAGGCATCTAAAAAAATTAAAGGACTCGGGCTTGGGTGGGCTTCAGATTGGCTGTTGTCGGGTTGGGCCCAGGTCAGGTTTTAATTTTACACCCCAGCCAGGCTTTAATCTCTAGTCTAAGCTGAAAAGTTACAACTTTTCTTCTCAAGATAATCTTAATCATATTCCTGGTCCACTTCTAAGTTACTTTTAATTCTACGCTGGGTCAAAGCCAGATCAATGCTGGTTATATTTGCAAAAACCTGTTCTTTTGAGTTACTTCTCTAAGTCTGTGGTTTTGGGTTGTAAATCCCTGTATTACAACAGTTCTTATCTGCACTATAGACACTAATCCACTCATAATCTAATATACACTGAAGACTAGCAAAAAAAAAACAAGCTGTTTCAAAGGTTCTGTCTCTATTTTCTGAGGGCTTTTATGGAACTGATTTCTGTTATAGAGTAAAGCACATCTATTTCATTTAATTATATCAAGTAATGTTTTAGTTCAAAATTTTTTACATTTTTTTTCTCCAGCAATTGATTTTAAGGCTTCATTCCCATTAGTGGCTTGAGATTCCTGACTGGTTTGCTTATCAAGCTGACCTGAAGGTCAGTGGCTACTTTGTTTTTTCACCGGGTGCTCCGGTTTCCTCCCACAGCCAAAAGACTTGCAGGTTGATAGGTAAATTGGCCATTATAAATTGCCCCTAGTATAGGTAGGTGGTAGGGGAACATAAGGACAGGTGAGGATGTGGTAGGAATATGGAATTAGTGTAGGATTAGTATAAATGGGTGGTTAATGGTCGGCACAGACTCGGTGGGCCGAAGGGCCTGTTTCAGTGCTGTATCTCTAAATCTAAAAAAATCTAAAAATATGAAGAAAGTTTGAAAAATGGGGACTTTTTTCATTAGAACAATGCAATTTATGGGACAACCTATGAAAGGTTGGGAATGGATAAATAGAGGCGGAATGTATCCAGTGATCAAAGCATTTTAGAACAAGGCAGCATGGATACCAGATTAAATGCAGGAGAGCTAGAACTGAGAGCAAGAGATAATTTCCAATGTAGAGAGTTGTGAGGCTCTGGGATTCATATACAGGTTTAGTGATTGAGGCAGAAAAAAGCATGAAGGGATATGGATAAAAATGATTAGAACTATTTGGTTGCATGGGTTGGTTGTGCTGAGTAACCTGTTTTCATATTGTAACATCTATGTGTTTCTGCATGTCCCACTGTTCTCCATTGGGCAGAAAGCCTATCACTGGAGCAACCCAAATTTGAAGGTCAGTTGTTGAATTTCCAAATCTTAGCCCAGCAAGCTGATTTTAGATTTGCTGCTCACGCAGATTTTTTTATTTTGTTAGAATTTATTGTCTCACAAGCAGTTTAAGTCACTCAGAGATCTTTTTAACTGTTCAATGGATTTTGTTTTGTGTGCCAAGTAGCAGGAAACATTTGAGTCAATATCCAAGGACTTCAGCAGACAACATAAAATCATTTAAATGACTCTGATAATTCAAGCCAACTTTTTAAAGACTTTACAGCAGCTCAACATACAAGGATCACTAGTCTGTGGCAAAGGAACCAGACTTACAATTTGCAAGGGATGGGGTCTGAACTGGAAGCCTCTTAGCTTCCAGAAGCAATCTTCTGGGTCTGCCAGAGGGGACTAAAGAAGGAGCTGCCAAGTTCATTCAAGTTGCAACAACTGCAGACATTGTAGTACCAATAAATGCAAAAGGGTTAAGATCGAGAACCAGTTGACAAACCCACCCAAAAGGAATGGATGATCACATTGACATCTCAAACAAAAGTGTACATTTTTGGTGCACACTGAAATCAACATGGATATTATAATATTAGGGATATAGTCTTAATAACCATTTAAATATATTTTTAAATGTAATTTTTTCTTGGTCTCCTACTTCCATGAACTACTTGACCCTCTGCATTGACCTCCTAACAACCATCTTAGGCCACAGCAGAGGTCGGTGACTCAGTATTGGATTTTGAATATGAATCACATTCATGTGGTACACTTTGTTTGAGTGCCAACATGTGCCATAGTGCCTTTCACCAACTCAGGACATCCCAAAGTGCTTTACGGTCAATGAATTACTTCTGATGTGCAGTCACTGTTATGTAGAAAGCGTGGCAGCAAATTTGCACGCAGCAAAATTGTACAATTGCTTTGTCTGGTAAACTGTCAATGAAATTGTTAAGTAAAGATTATTTGAAATAATATCCTCTTTGCTCTGGCTGGTCACTAGCCATTGGATGAATCTGAAAATCTAAAATAATATTGACACAGATTGTGCTGGAGTGGGGCATTTTGTAATGTGCCCTGTTAATTAAAATGTCTTCCCTCAGCCTTCAGCTTACATACAAACATACGAATTAGGAGCAGGAGTAGGCCACTCGGCCCTTCGAGCCTGCTCCGCCATTCAATAAATTCATGGCTGAACTGATTACTCCACATTGGGCGGCACAGTGGTTAGCACCGCAGCCTCACAGCTCCAGGGACCCGGGTTCGATTCCGGGTACTGCCTGTGTGGAGTTTGCAAGTTCTCCCTGTGTCTGCGTGGGTTTTCTCCGGGTGCTCCGGTTTCCTCCCACAAGCCAAAAGACTTGCAGGTTGATAGGTAAATTGGCCATTATAAATTGTCACTAGTATAGGTAGGTGGTAGGGAAATATAGGGACAGGTGGGGATGTTTGGTAGGAATATGGGATTAGTGTAGGATTAGTATAAATGGGTGGTTGATGTTCGGCACAGACTCGGTGGGCCGAAGGGCCTGTTTCAGTGCTGTATCTCTAATCTATTTCCCCCGATAACCTTCCACCCCTTTGCTTATCAAGAGTCTATCTACCTCTGCCTTAAAAATATTCAAAGACTCTGCTTCCACTGCCTTTTGAGGAAGAGAATTCCAAAGACTCACAACCCTCTGAGAGAAATAAATTCTTCTCATTTCTGTCTTAAATGGGCGACCCCTTATTTTTAAACAGTGACCCCTAGTTCTAGATTCTCCCACAAGGGGAAACATCCTTTCCACATCCACCCTGTCAAGATCCCTCAGGATCTTATATGTTTCAATCAAGTCACCTTTTACTCTTCTAAATTCCAGCAGATACAAACCTAGCCTGTCCAATCTTTCCTCATAAGACAGCCCACCCATTCCTGATATTAGTCTAGTAAACCTTCTCTGTACTGCCTCGAATGCATTTACATCCTTCCTTAAATAAGGAGACCAGTACTGTACACAGTACTCCAGATGTGGTCTCACAATGCCATGTATAGCTGAAGTATAACCTCCCTACTTTTGTATTCAATTCCCTTCATGATAAACAATAACATTCTATTAGCTTTCCTAATTACGTGCTGTACCTGGATACTAACCTTTTGCGATTCATACACTAGGGCACCCAGATCCCTCTAGATCTCAGAGCTCTGCAATCTCTCACCATTTAGACAATATGCTTCTTTTTTATTCTTCCTGCCAAAGTGGATAATTTCACACTTTCCCATATTATACTCCATTTGCCAGGTCTTTGCCCACTCACTTAACCTATCTATATTCCTTTCTAGCCTCCTTATGTCCTCTTCACAAGTTACTTTCCTACCTATCTTTGTGTCATCAGCAAATTTAGCTACCAAACCTTCAGTCCCTTCATCTAAGTCATTTATATAAATTGTAAAAAGTTGAAACCCCAGCACAGATCCCTGTGGCACACCACTTGTTACATCTTGCCAACCAGAAAATGACCCATTTATTTGCCTACTGTCTCTTTCCTGTTAGCCAGCCAATCTTCTATCCATGCCAATATGTTACCCCCTACACCATGAGCTTTTATTTTCTGCAATAACCTTTGATGTGGCACGTTATCAAGTGCCTTCTGGAAATCTAAGTACAATACATCCACCGGTTCCCCTTTATCCACAGCACATGTAACTCCCTCAAAAAACTCCAATACATTGGTTAAACATGATTTCCCTTTCACAAAACCATGTTGACTCTGCCTTATTACGTTGAATTTTTCGAAATGCCCTTCTATAATGTCTTTAATAATAGCGTCTAACATTTTCCCTAAGACAGATGTTAAGCTAACTGGCCTGTAGTTTCTTGCTTTCTGTCTCCCTCACTTTTTGAATATAGGAGTTACATTTGCTATTTTCCAATCTAAAGGAACCTTCCCCGAATCTAGGGAGTTTTGGAAAATTAAAAGTAACGCATCAACTATCTTATTAGCCACTTCTTTTAACACCCTAGGATGATGTCCATCAGGATCCGGGGACTTGTCAGCCCACAGCTCCAACAATTTTGTTCAATACCACTTCCCTGGTGATTGTAATTTTATTGTGTTCCTCCCTCCCTCCCACTTCCTGACTTACAGCTAATACTGTATACTTGTATGTTACTTGTATGCTCAATAGTGAAGACCGATGTAAAATATCTGTTCAATTCATCTGCATCTCCTTATTATCCATTATTAATTCCCAGACTCACTTTACATAGGATCAATGCTCACTTTGTTAACTCTTTTCTTTTTTAAATATCTGTAGAAACTCTTACTATCTATCGTTATATTTCTAGCTAGCTTCCTCTTGTACTCTAATTTTACCTTTCTTATCAATCTTTTAGTCATTCTTTGCTGTTTTTTTATATTCTGTCCAATCTTCTGACCTGCCTCCCATCTTTGCATAATTATAGGCTTTTTCTTTAAGTTTGATACTATCTTTAACGGTTTTAGTTAACCAGGGATGGCGGATCCCACCCTTGGAATTTTTCTTTCTTGTTGAAATGTAACTATTCCGTGTACTCTGAAATATTCCCTTAAATGTCTGCTACTGCATCTCTATTGACCCATTCCTTAACCTGATTTGCCAGTTCACTTTAGCTAGCTCTGCTTTCATGCCCTCATAATTGGCCTTATTTAAGTTTAAAATACTAGTCTTGGATTCACTCTTCTCTACCTCAAACTGAATGTAAAATTCAGTCATATTATGATCGCTGCTACCTCGGGGCGCCTTAACAATGAGGTCATTAATTAATCCTATCTCGTTTCACAATACCAGGTCTAGTATAGCCTGCTCTCTGGTTGGATCCAGAATGTATTGTTCCAAGAAATTATCCCGAAAACATTCTATGTACTCTTCATCTCGGCTACCTCTGCCCATCTGATTTTTCCAGTCTATATGGAGGTTAAAATCCCTCGTAATTAACGCTGTACATTTCTGACAAGCTGCCATTATTTCTTCCTTTATACCCCATCCTACAGTGTGGTTAATGTCAAGTGGCCTGTACACCACTCCCCCAAATGACTTCTTGTCTTTATGATTGCTCATCTCTAGCAAACTGCTTCTACATCCTGGTGTCCTGACTTAGGTCATCCCTCTCTATTGCGCTAATACCATCATTAATTAATGGAGTTACCCCTTCACCTTTTCCTAACGTCCTGTCCTTCCTAAATGCCATGCACCCTTCAATATTCAGGTACCAATCGATGTCGTCCTGCAGCCATGTCTCTGTAATGACTATCAGATCGTACTTATTTATTTCTATTTCTGCTCTCAGTTCATCTGTTTTGTTTTGAATGCTACGTGCATTCAAATACAGAGCCTTTAGTTTTGTCCTTTTATTATTATTGTAACCTCTAGCCTTATCTGTTGATTTATTCTTAGACTTGTATGCTCTGTCCCTTCCTGTAACAGTATGTTTATCATTTCCCTTTTAATACCTTTCTCTCTTGCCTTGTCTCTACTCCTTGATTTACCATATCTTCCCAAATATGATCCCTTTCCCCCCACTATTCAGTTTAAAACCCTCTCTACTTCCCTAGTTATGTGGCTCGCTAGAACTCCAGCCCCAGCACTGTTCGGGTGTAGTCCATCCCAACGGTACAGTATTGGTGCCAGTGCCCCAAGAACCGGAACCCACTTCTACCACAACAGTTGTTTTGCATGGAAGGTTGCTTGAAGTACGAGCTATAACGGGGCAATGGGGCATCTGGGACTTGGTTGAATGACAGGACCAACAATCAATCTCATTAACCAATGAGACTGAGGGACTGAGAAACAAACAGGAATAACGGAGAAAAAAATAGGATGAATTAGAGTCAAATCAAGTACAGAAAGAGAAATAGAGCGAGACAAAGAAAGTTTGCATTAAGAGAGAGAAAAAAAGAGACAAAAATTAAAAGCAAGGAAAAAATGTCAATTTTAATTTTGCATTTTAAAAATCTCTAAGAATAATTTACTACCTGCAGGAATGAGATTCCACAATTTCAATTGTTTCCTTTCTGGCCCAGAGAGGTTGATTGGTGTTTCAAGAACATAAATCTCATCATTTAAAGACCTCTTACGCTGTCGAGTACCAGCCCTAACTTCCTGTGGCAAGTGCAATGAGTATTTAGGGCACAAACACTGCAAGTGCTACTGCAAGTGGTGCAAATTGTCCGGCGATTTGCGGCACCAGCCAACTCATGGGCTATCTCTTCCTCGCCACACATTGCTTGACAATTTACACATTAATAATGGCGGGCCCCATTAAACGCACCATTATTTTGTTGGCAAATTCTGGGCCATTATCAGGGAAAGAAGATGAAACAGTTTAAAGTTAGTGTACGCTGGGAAGATCTTTGCGTCTAATGGGGACAAGAAGTCGGTGCAAGGCCATAGCTGGATCATTGTCTTAACATGCTTGCCCCAAGCAACTTTATGGGTGACTTTTAATAATCTCAGCAATTTAAGAATAAGGAAAGGAAAGCTGATATTGCACTGTTGTTGGAGTATAGTTACTGTAGTCTCTCGATGGATTTAAATATGATGTTACTGAAACTCCCCTGTTAATTGCGAAGATGAATTAAGTGGTTCACTGGAAAATATTGATAGACTCATATTACAGCTGATTAACTCAAGCCCAAAGCCTGCAATTAGAGCTGCAGAGTCATAAGGGTTTAATTCAGCGTGTGTGACTGACCCAGTGATCATTTCCCATTGTCATGTGTAGACAAAATAGATCTTTGTCTACACATTAGAAACCAGCTGGGTGGAAAGAGCTGCCCAGTGCTTTAAAGAAAATGTGCACTTTATATAGCCTTAATATTACTGAGCAATTATGGCACATGAATACTTAATATGCTCCGATGAAATTACATTGTCCTAAATATGATAGTAACTAATATCCAATAAAGAATTGAGGACCAACCTCTTTGCCCAGAAAGCGATGAGAATGTGGAACTCGCTACCACAGGGAGTGTTTGATGTGCATTGCGTAGATGCAGTTAAGGAGCAACTAGATACACATGAGGGAGAAAGGAATAGAAGGATACGCTGATAGAGTGAGATGAAGTAAGCTCATATGGAGCATAAACACTGGCAGAGACCTATTGGGCTGAATGGCCTGTTTCTGTGCATAAAAATGGCTTAGCGTCTCTGTTTAAATATTAGATGTAGCCACTCTGTGATCATTTCGCATGAACGGATTGGGGGGGTGAAATTCATCTTGGCAGTAATGAGAAACAAGCAATAGCGCAGTGGCCGCCCATTTAATACTCCGCTCGATTTTCTTCTCCGTGAGTTATTGGGGGGAGTGTAAAACAGTTGCTGATGTGCTAAAGCCCATTTCGCCCCACTTTACACTTCTAAGCATAAGGCTTTGGCCCCTTTTATTCTTACAGCACTGTTGCCGATGGCAGCCCTGACGTTGGTGGAACACGAGGGAGTGTTGTTGCCTTCAGAGGTTCTCAGGCCCACCTCAGTAGGTGGGATGCCACGGCAGCCTAGGGTTGGGTTGCCACTGTGTTTTCTGGTGCAGGGGAAGAGAGGGAGATGGAAAGCAGCAAGAACTTAAGGCCTTCCATTTTTATAAAGACTAATCTCTTCGCTCAGAAATATGGCAAGGCATTTCACACAATGAAATACTTTTGATATGCAGTCACCAGAGTTCTTTAAGCAAAGGCTGAAGTCATGCTGTGCACAATATGGTCCCACAGACAGCAAGGCAGTGACATAATGCATAAGTGACCCAATGGGCTGGATTTCCTTATTCTGTCCCTACACAGTCCATTCTAACCTACTGCCCCTATTCTGCCATGACCCCAGCCGAGATTCCTGGATCAGACATTATTATCTATGTCATATCTGAATAAGCGCTTGTTTTGATGGGGTAATAACTGCTTTTGTTTCCAAGACCCCTTAAAACCTTCCTGTCAAAGAATAACAGAAGTAATACAAGAGAAGGGTCATTGCCACATTGCGCTTAATCCAGTGTTCAGTTAACAATATGCAACTGCCATACATATTTAATATGTTTATAGTGTGCTGCCAGCGAGCGCCTGCCAATGACCCCCAGGAGAATCCGACGGGATGGCTGATGTAGTACCAGAAGAGGTAGGATGCAAGAAAAAAGGGGCAAAAGAACCCTAAGACACAGCAGATTTCTTTTCACTGAAGGCCTCACGGGGATTGCCTCCATCGGAAGACTTCAGGGCCTTTCTGTTGCTACAATAACAACAACTTGCATTGATATGGCACCTTTAACAAAGTAAAGCATCCAAAGGCACTTCGCAGGAATGATTATCAAACAAACTTTCACATCGAGCCACATAAGGCGATATTAGATCAGGCGAGGGTCAAAAAAGTGGGTTTTAAAGAAAGAAAGACTTGCATTTATATAGTGCCTTTCATGACCACTGAATGTCTCAACGTACTTTACAGCCAATGAAGTACTTTTTAAGTGTAGTCACTGTAGGAAACGCAGCAGCCAATTTATGCACAGCAAGCTCCCACAAACAACAATGTGTTAGTGAACAGATAGTCTGCTTTTGTGATGTTGATTGAGGGATAAATATTGGCCAGGGCACCTCCCCTGCTCTTCTTAAAATAGTGCCATGGGATCTTTATGTCTACTTAAGAGGGAAGGCAAGACTTTGATCATCTAAAAGATAGCACCTCTGACAGTGCTGCACTCCCTCCGTATAGTGTCTGTGGAATTCACTACCCCAGAGTGCAGTGGATGCTGGGACATTGAGTAAATTTAAGGAGGAGATAGACAGATTTTTAATTAGTAAATGTTATGGAGGACGGGCAGGAAAGTGGAGTTGAGGTTGAGATGAGATCAGCCATGATCGTATTGAATGGCAGAGCAGGCTCGAGGGGCTGAATTGCCTATTCCTGCTCCTAGTTCTTATGACCACTGGGTGTCAACTACAATTTGTTATGCTCAAGTCCTGGAGAGGAACTTGAACTCATAACCGTTGGCTCAGAGACAACAGTGCGACCAACTGAGCCACAGCTGATACTACAAGGAGAGAGGGAGAGATAGAGAGCTGAAGAGGTTCAGGGAGAGAATTCCACAGCGTAGGGCCAAAGCAGATGAAGACACGGCTGCCAGTGGTGGAAAGATTAAACTGAGGAATTGAAGGAGCACAGCTCATGTACTGCTATCAGGATTCACCTGTCACACTGGGGAGCAGCAGTAAGATGGCAAAAGAGGGAAATGGGCCAGGAACCCAGGTGCCACCTCCCTGTCAGCATTATGCAGTGGGAGGGGAAGGGGCAGCAAACCTGGGGGACGGGGAGGGGGAGGACATTGATGCCAAGATGGCTAGTGGTAGGTGCCAACACCCGACTGTCTGTGTTATTTTTGCTGCTAAATTCCCACGACATTTAGGGTATAATAATCGAGGAACATTCACATCAACAGATTTATAAACAAAGATTATCCAAGGACTTTCCATGAAGAAGAAACTCCATTAAATCATTAACTTGATGATCTCTGGCGGCAAACTGGCCCTAATGGTGCCTGCTAATTAGTATTGAACTCATTGCCATCTGATAGCATGCACTCATGTTGCCTGCACACTGGACTCAGAATACCTGACAGTCTTCAGCTTGTTGACAGTTTTATCTCTTTTCCAGTCTTAGGCCCTTTAAACTTTGCCCTTTGCCCATAGAGCTATTTAACGAAGGGATCTGGTGTAACTTGAAACAAAGATTTATATTTGTATCATACTGTATCGGGTCGCAAACATTTCCAAAGTGCTTCACACACGAAAGAATTATTTTATATTGGCAAATCTGGCAGCCATTTTGCACACAAGATCCCACAGGCATCAAGGACCAATTTAATTCATTCAGGTGGTGCAGGGTTGAGTGGGGTGGGAATATTGGCCACGATTAAGGGGGAACTCTCTGCTCTTCTTCCAGTTGTGCCACAGCATCTTTAATATCTGTACCAGCAGGATAGGCAGACATGACCTGTCAGGCCTCACGTGAGCTGACAGCACCTCCAACAATGTGGCACTCCCACAGGCCTGCACCACAGCCTGGGCCCAGATTATGCGTTCCGCCAACAAACTAGACTCTGTGTTGGGAGAAAGATTTGAAATGAAAATAAAGCTTTTGGCCAATGCTGTATTCTTTTACAGTGCTATGGAATGAACTAAAACTAAAATGAAAAGAAATCGGGTGACAAATTACAAGCCACTCATGTGAGTAACTATAAGGGGTGGCGGTGGCGTAGTGGTATTGTCACTGGACTAGTAACCCAGAGACCCAGGGTATTGCTCTGGGGACATGGGCTCAAATCACACCACAGCAGAAGGTGGAATTTGAATTCAATTTTAAAAATCTGGAATTAAAAAGCTAGTCTATTGATGGTCATGAAACCATTGTCGATTGTAAAAACCCATCTGGTTCACTAATGTCCTTTAGGGAAGGAAATCTGCTGTCCTTAGCCGGTCTGGCCTACATGTGACTCCAGACCCACAGCAATGTGGTCGACTCTTACATGCCCTCTGAAATGGCCTAGCAAGCCACTCAGTTAGGGCAATTAGGGATGGGCAATAAATGCTGGCCTGGCCAGCGACGCCCACATCCCATGAATGAATGAATAAAAAAAAAGAAAGAGAACAGCTTACCTTGAATTAAACATGTTTTGTCATTTATTCATTTTTGCCATTTCTCCAGGGTATATTTAAATGTAAATCATTTCTGATTTTCTGATCTATTACCTTGTAAAATTGCTTCCTGATCAAATAATCTTGTTAATTTATCTCTACTAACACAACAATACACAGTAGTTGCAAAGGGAAATGTTTAATTCATATAAGTAATTTTTTTTAAAAGATGATTTATTCCTTCAAATGAACAAATCTGTGGAACTTCCTGGCTGGATTATCCCCTACAAGGAGCTGATTTTCCAGTATGTGTTGGCAGCAAGGGGGCATTGCCCACTGGCTATAGATGTTGAGTGATTTTCCAATAAGCATAATCAGAATGTAAAATTTCTCACTGCCAGTGTGTAAAATATCTCACTGCCAGCGTGTAACAGCTCTCATTCTCACTGCCAGTGCATAATGCTTCTCACTGTTACTGTGTAACATTTCTCACTGCTAGTGTTTAACACTTCTCACCATCAGTGTATAATACTTTTCACTGCCAGTGTTTAACCCTTCTCACTGCCAGTATGTACTTGGCAAGTTTGCCCTGAGAGAATATGTGCCAGCATTGCCAAAGTGGCTGTGCAATTGATGGGCATTGAGCAATCCAGCAAACAAAGAAATAATTTGCATTTATCTAGCATCCTATCACATGGTGAGGACGTCCCACAGTGACTCATATTCCCAACAAATTCTTTTTGAATTGCAGTCATAGCTGTTAGGGAGATAAACAGGGCAGTCAATTTGTACAAGGCCAACTCCCGCAATTGGCAAATGAGATGATTGGCTAATTAATCTGTTTTTGGTTGTGTTGGTTGAGGGAGGAATGTTGGCCAAGACTTCTCCAAATGGAATCTTGCACAGCATTTACCTGGATCTAGAACAGGCAGACAAGCCTTAGTTTGGCATCTCATCCGAAAGAAACACCTCCAATAACACAGCAGCACCCTCAATATTGCCTGCGTGTCAGTCTCTGTTGGAGCTCAAGGCCTCTTGTGCGTCTTAAAATGTCAAACTCTCAATCAGTGATGAGAGTTTTATGAACTGAGCCAAGATGACCTTCAGTAGCTTTTCCACCACATTCCATATTTTGTTGCATGAACTATAATCAGGTTAGTCAGTATGTACATGCTGAGCACCTGCTGTGTTGGTGCTTATAATCAGTAATTATAAATGCAGTTAAAATGAGTTGAAATCGAACCTATGCAGCACTAATAGTGAACAAGTTAATTATGCCCATTATTTTAACCAACCCCAGTAAAGGGTTTGCACCCATGCTTTGCCACAATAGTACATAGAGGAATTTTATTTGAATGCACTAACACTTTCCTTACTAATATTACAAAGCATAATTTCAATCCAAAAGAATTATAACCCACCATGAGGCTTACACTGACTGAACATAGAATAACATAGAAATTATAAGACTGAAACAGGCTGTTGGAGCCAAACAGGCCACATGAGCAGTAACTCTAATCTCATGGGCTGGATTTTCAGCCCCAGGCAGCTGGGAGCTAAAAAGAGCCCCGCCTGCTGGCTTGCCTGTTCCCCGGCTCCATCCTGCCTCCAGGCCATTTTTGTGGAGGTGGGATCAAGAGCAGGCAGGGCTACCAGCCTGTATGTGGTGGGTAGCCTATCAGGCTCCTTAAGGCAAATTAAAGGAGGCCGACTGGAATTTTCCAGTCGGCCTCCAGATTCCTGCAGGTGGGAGGGGGCATTGTAGATGGCTTGAGGTGTCCTCCTGGCAGCAGGCCAAGGGGCCAGCACTCCAGGCAGGCCTAGAGGCCCTGCCTGCCTGCCTGAGGACAGGAGCAGCTACAGGCCAACCTGTAGAGGGGTTCCCCTCCCCTCCCCTCCCCCCCCCCCCCCCACTCCCCGCACAACAGTGGCCTGGCTGTAAAAGCCATTTATTTCTTTAGATTTGAACAAGTTGGGGAGAGAGTGCCTCCATATTGAAGCACCCTCTCTCTTACTTACTTTCTATTGCAGACTGCTGCTGCTTTCAAGCTGGAAGGCCTCTGATTGGCCCACCAGCTTAGCGAGCCTACCTGCCATCGCTAATTGGATGGTGAACCTGTCTCCAGGCCAATTAAGGGGACACCCCGTGAAAATCACAATGAGTGACTGTTTCCCCCTCAGGGCAGATTCAGCAACCGGAAACAGTCCCCACCACTGTTTCCAGCCCCTGGATGGAAAATCTTGCCCCATGTACCTACCTGCTACCTTTATTCACCGTCCCTTCAAACTATTCTTAAATGTTCTCTGCTTCAATCATTAATGTTGGAAGTGAATTCCCCAGCTTGGCAACCCTTTGTGTAAAAACAAAATTCTGCTGCTTTCTATCCTAAATCACTTACGTTTAATTTTACCTCAGTGTCCTCTAGACCACTTATCAATGGAAATATTCTGTTTCTTTATACTTTGTCCCTTCCTTTCATAATTTTAAACACTTCTTTCAAATCATCCTGTAACTTCCCGTTCTAACGAAAACAGAGCCAATTTTTCATCTTTATTCATATTTGCATTTCCTCCTATCAGGCAGTATACTGGTGAATTTGCATTGCATCCTCTTGAAAACATCAACATCCTTTGGTGTGGAGCCCAAAACTGCACACAGTACTGTAACTAACTACGGTCTGATTAATGAGAACAGAAAGTGCTGGAAATACTCAGCATGTCTGGCAGCATCTATGTAGAGAGAAACAGAGTTAATGTTTCAGGTCTGTGACCTTTCATCAGAATTGGCAAAAGTTAGAAATGTAACAATCTTTGAGCAAGTGAAAGGGGGGAGTGGGGGAAGAAGAACAAGAAGGAAGGACTGTGATAGGATGGAGGGGGCGAGAGATTAAATGACAAATGTCATGGAACAGAATGCAAATGGAGTGCTAAATAGTTGTACTGAAAGACAAAGCACGAGACCAGAGAGAGTGTTAATGGCAAAATAGTGAACAGCTCTGTCCAAAAACAAAAACATGAAAAATAGGTTTAAGACCAGCACATGGTTAAAAAATAAAAAATAAATATATATATATTGAAATTATTGAACTCAATATTGAGTCCATAAGGCTGTAGAGTGGCTAATTGGAAGATGAGATGCTATTCCTTGAGCTTGCGTTGATGTTCACTGGAACACCGCAGCAGGCCGAGGACAGAAATGTGGGCATGGGAACAAGGTGGTGAATTAAAATGGCAAGCAAGGCCTAATTAAGGTGGCTTTTTCAATGTCCTTATCTGTTGTTAACATGCTGTTTATCCATCCCCCCTCCCCTCCCGAGTATCTGGACTTCAGCCATGGCTCAGTTGGCAGCAATCTTACCTCTGAGTCAGAAGGTTGTGGATTCAAGTCCCACTTCAAGACTTGAACACAAATGTCAAAAAGGTACAGTGTTGAGGGATTGCTGCACTGTTAGAGTTGCTGCCTTTTGGATGAGATGTTAAACAGAGGCCCTATCTCCTCTCTCAAGTGGATGTGAAAGATTTCATGGCACTATTTTGAAGATGAGCAGGCGGGTTATCTCTGGTTTCCTGGTCAATATTTATTCATCCTGCAATCAACATCACAAACACAGATTATCAGGTTATTATCACATTGCTGTTTGTGGGAGCTTGCTGTGCTCAAATTGGCTGCTGCGTTTCAACATTATGACACTGAGTACATTTCTGAAGTACTTAATTGGCTGTAAAGCACTTTGGGATGTCCTGTAGTTGTGAAAGGCGTTATACACTTGCAGGCTTTTCTTTCTGCTCGCCTCCACAGCGACAAGACTACCTCATTCTGAGTTGTGTACTTGTAAACAAATGTATTGCATCACACTTTCTGCCATCTTTTCACCCATTCCCCCAAACTTATTACTATCCCTTTGCATTTTCCTACGGTCTTCAGAATTATTTACTATGCCTCCTATTTCAGCATCATCTGCTGCAGTTCAAGGAGAAAGCCAGCTTCTCAGGGGAAACTTGCGATAGGCAGTAAATGTGGGATTTGCCCATGATGTCTGTACCCCGATAATGAATGTCTAGATATATATATATAAAAACAAGATATGGGGCAGAATTTTACTAGCCCCTGGGTGGAAGGCTAGGAGGAAGGGG
The DNA here is from genome assembly GCF_036365525.1 of Heterodontus francisci. NCBI lineage: Eukaryota > Metazoa > Chordata > Chondrichthyes > Heterodontiformes > Heterodontidae > Heterodontus > Heterodontus francisci. Next base: position 1,184,507 of record NW_027141983.1, on the reverse strand, counting down.
GGGGGGCAGTAAAATGTTGGGGAGCCATGTCAAGATGGCTGCCTGACATAGTTTCGCCACTAGCAGTGGGACCTGAAGCGTAGCTTCTGCCTGCCGACCAGAGGTTACATAAGGGGCCATTTGAGGGGCCGCCTTTTGAACATGGGTATCGTGATTGTCCCTCTGTCACTCCCAAGTCTCATGTACAGAACCACTATCATCACAGACCCATGAAAACCCTGGGCCTAAATAGACATCTATCATCAAGTGACTCGCGTCCTACAAGCTAAATGAGTAGTGGTCCAATGGGTCTTCACTCTTCTGCAATTATCTGACCTGATTACGCAGTGGTGCCCAGCTGGTCTATGGAAACTGGCACTTGATGGCAAATTTGAATAGGAAAGGACGTAGGGTTCCAAATCCTTCAGGATTGTCCCGGAGTCTCCAGGAATTGAAGATTAATCTCGTCTCAACTTATTGTATATAGCCTGGTTCTCGCTTGAAGAATTCACCTGACATGCATCATACACCCTCATTTCTTGTTTAATCATAATCTCTATCTCCCTCATCATCCAAGGAGTCCTGTTTTTGGTTCCTCTACCTTTTGCGTTATTGGAATGTACCTACCCTGTACCTGAAGCATCTCTTCCTTAAAGATAACACATTGTTCCGATACAGCTTTTCCTGTCAGGTATCATTCTGGTAAATCCATGCTGCTTTCCCTCCAGGGTCAATATATCCTTACTAAGGTGTGATCCCCGGAACGGCTCACAGTACTCCAGGTGTGGTCTAACCAGGGCTTTGTATAACTGCCCCCTTGTATTCTCGTCCTCCAGATATAAAGCCAGCATTCCATTAAACTTTTTAATTATTTTCTGCACCTGTTCATGGCATTTTGATAGTCTAGATACCCGGACCCCCAAGTCTGTTTGGACCTCTACTGTTTCTCGCTTTTACCCTTTAGAAAGTACTCTGTTCTAACCTTTCAGGTTCAAAGTGGATGACCTCACATTTGCCTACATTAAGATCCATCTGCCTCATTCACAATCTTTCGATATCTCTTTGAAGGATTTTGTAGACTTTTCAAGACCAGTTTTAAAGAAGCTGACGGGTTGACTGGAACCCTGGATTGTTTACCAGCAAAGGAAGCTGAGTTTGGTTAAAAGAACCAACTGTTCAAAATGGCATGCTGTGAAGATTGGCTGGATTTGTAAAATTGTGGTGCAGGCCATGTGGAAGGCTACAAACGAAGAGGCCTTAGGGGACTGTGAGAATGCTTTAAAACACCAGCGGGAAGAAATTCACTCATGTATCATCGAAGAGCGCCACACAGGTCCGCAGGAAGCAGCCCGCAGCCCCTGGGCAACTGAGGTAAGTCTGCATAGCGCTGCTTCGCGAACCGATTTCTCCTGCCCAGGTGTTGTTTTTGTAACACCAGTCAGTGCAAACATGGGAGGGAGAGGGCGGAAATTTACTGAACATGGAATGTTCAGCAAGAATGGTACAAGAACGGCCATCCCTAAGTGAAAGGCAGGCACGGTGCACGAAACAGAGCAGAAGAACACGACGCAGGATGTCAATGGATTATTAACTTTTCCATGTTCACAAAGGAGAGGAATTGACCATCTTGAGTTTCAGTGATACCACTGAGGTTGTATGCACCTCTATGTGCAAGCCTATTGTGTCTTAATGTTTGTAAAACCATTATTTGGATAAGTTTAAAGTCTTGGTCGATCTCACCTCTGGTTATCTTACAAAGAGAATTAAAACAAATACCCTGCTGCCTGTAGTCATGACACTTTAAGTGTCACATGGACACAACTGTAAATTTCGATAAAAGAAAGCCAGTCTGACCTCTAGTTGAACTAAGAATCTATTGACTGCTATCAGTCTCCAATTGACTTCAGAAAGGCATTCAAGCTTTCTTTTATTTGACTTCAAAGACTCACACAAGGAAAGAAAGCTACTCTGGCCTCTAACTGCGTTGATCATTTAATTGTGAGCAATCAGCATGTAATTGAATTCAAAGCTGCAGAGAAATTACACCTTGTAGCTTTAAAGCCACAGACACCTGAACTTCAGTCGCTGAATATTACATTCTATGTTATGTGGTTTAATACTTCTTGTCTTTTAAAACTGAGTATCCTGCAGCCCACCATAAACTGTGTCAATGGGACATCTAGTGCATCTGGAGATGCATTCAGCACATATGTAAACTGTAGGAAGGGGTTAGAATCCGTTCCTTCCTTTCTGCTTACTTTATACACAATGATGTGTGACAGACACAGAAGGGTTCGAGATGTAAGATTTTAAATCATGTATGTTTATATAAGAATGCAAGAATTTTTAGTTGCAGGATTAAGGTTATTTGGCCCAATACCTTTACCTGCTTTCCTTATCACCATATTCTTCAATTGCTTCTCTCCTAACACATCTGGCTACTTCTTAATGCATTTGTCCCGTTTGCTACAATGGCATTCTCTCATGGCTGTTTCCACAAGTCAATGATTCTTTCTTTGAAAAATCTCTGCTAATTTCCCCTTGTTCTATCTTCTTTTTAACCTGTGTGCCATAGAGTCATAGTAAAGGCCTGCTTGGGTATACAATTGAAACCCGACCCGAGCCCGACCAGACCACATCGAATCTGAACCCGACCCGGGCCCAAGTCCTGTGGTTTTTTCCCGTGCCCAACCCGACCCGACTCAACTACCAGAAATTAATGATGCTTACTCTTACTCTTACTTCCCTTTCCCTCCCTGACCAAAAGGCAGCACTGCCACTGTGTCCGACCCGGCCCAACCCGAGCTGAGCCCGAGTGCCGGACCCAGAAGAACAACCCGACTTGACCCGAACCTGACACGTAAGGCGGCACAGTGGCGCAGTGGTTAGCACCGCAGCCTCACAGCTCCAGGGGCCCGGGTTCGATTCCAGGTACTGCCTGTGTGGAGTTTGCAAGTTCTCCCTGTGTCTGCGTGGGTTTTCTCCGGGTGCTCCGGTTTCCTCCCACAAGCCAAAAGACTTGCAGGTTGATAGGTAAATTGGCCATTATAAATTGTCACTAGTATAGGTAGGTGGTAGGGAAATATAGGGACAGGTGGGGATGTTTGGTAGGAATATGGGATTAGTGTAGGATTAGTATAAATGGGTGGTTGATGGTCGGCACAGACTCGGTGGGCCGAAGGGCCTGTTTCAGTGCTGTATCTCTAATCTAATCTAATGTTGCGGGTCCCATCTGGTTCGGGACGGGTAGCCATGCTCTAAGTCATAGAGTCATTTACGGCACAGAAAGAGACCATTCAGCCCACCGAGTCCATGCTGGCTCTCCACAGAGCAATCCAGGCATTCCCACTCCCCTGCTCAATACCCGTAGCCCTGCAAGTTTATTTCCTTCAAGTGGCCATCCAATTTGTTTTTAAAGTCATTGTTTGTCTCCGCTTCCATCACCCTTGTGGGCAGCGAGTTCCAGAACATTACCACCCACTGTGTAAAAAAGTTCTTTGTCGTATTCCCCCTGCATCTCTTGCCCAAAAACCTTCAATCTGTGTCCCCTAGTCCCTGTACCATTAGTTAATAGGAACAGTTTTTCCTTGTCTAACTTGTCTACGCCTGTCACAATCTTGTACACCTCTATTAAATCTCCCCTCAATCTCCTTTGTTCTAAGGAGAACATAGAAACATAGAAAATAGAAGCAGGAGTAGGCCATTTGGCCCTTCAAGCCTGCACCGCCATTCAATACGATCATGGCTGATCGTCCAAACTCAGTACCCAGTTCTAGCTTTCTCCCCATATCCCTTGATTCCTTTAGCACTAAGAACTATATCTAACTCTTTCTTGAATATATTTAATGATTTGGCCTCAACCCTAGCTTTTCCAACCTAACCTTGTAACTAAAATCCCCCATCCCTGGAACCATTCTGGTAAATCTCCTCTGCACCCTCTCAAAGACCCTCACATCCTTCCTAAAGTGTGGTGACCACAACAGGGTGCAATTCTCCAGTTGGGGCCAAACCAGAGCTTTATAAAGGTTCAGCATAACATCCCTGCTTTTGTACTCAATGTCTCTATTTATGAAGCCCAAGATCCCATATGCTTATGAACCACTCTCTCAATATGTCTGCCACCTTCAAAGATCGATGGACAGGTAGCCCTAGGTGCCCCTGCTCCTGCACACTCGTTAGAACTGTGCCATTAAGTGTATATTGGCTCTTTTATTCCTTCTGACCGGATGTATCTCCTGATGTTTCAACCCTTTGTCATTGTGAACATCTGCCTGGATGAGCTTTCTCAATTCTTTGCATAATCTTGAAAATTTCAATTGGAATTTCGTAAAGTCTCTTTTCCAAGAAGAATGAGTGCAAAGTTCACAACCTTTCCTCAGAATAAATTCCCTGATACCTGGGATCATAGCATTGCTCACCTCTGCATCTCCTTATCGAGTAGAGTGGCATAGCACAGAAGGAGGCCATTTGGCCCATTAAGTCTGTATCAGCTCTTTTGTAGAGCAATTCAATTTAGTCCCACTCCCTGGCTCTTTTCCTATATTCCTGCATTTTTTTCCCCTTCAAGTATTTATCTAATTCCCTTTTCAAGGCTGCTATTGAATCTGTTTTCAGCACCCTATCAGGGAGTGCATTCCAAATCCTAACCACCCTTGCATAAAAAGGTTTTTCTTCATGTCACCTCTGGTTCTTTTGCCGATCACCTTAAACCTGTGCCCCCCCTTATCGGCACTTCAGCCATTGGAAACAGCTTCTCGTTATTTACTCTATTTAAACACTTGATGATTTTAAACACCTCTATCAAATCTCCTCTTTACCTTCTCTGCTCGAAGGAGAACAACTCCAGCTTCTCCACTCTATCCACATAATTGCAGTCCCTCATTGTTGGAACCTTGAGGCCAATAATATCCACTCCTTGTTTAAGTGATCAATCCAGCAGGAAGCATTCCAATTAGCATGATTAGCAAAAATATGTCCTTTTCTCCCTTGTACTCTATCACAATATCAATAGAACACTGTGTGTGTTATTTGTTATTGTTTAATACGGAAGTACAATCTGCTGGTTTCATAGATACATAACATACTTCTTTATAACATCTTTGGTTTCATTAGGTTATCATACAATCCCTGCAAATCATATACAACTTTCCCTGACAATGTCTAATATGCTGTGAATGTTGCTTTAAAAATGCTTTGGGCTCATTGCATCCTATTTGCTAAAGTGGGAATCTAGAGACTTTATTAAATACATACCCATAAAGACCAAATAGACAGGGAGTAAAACATCCAGCCTGCACAACTTCTGACCTCCAATTTATTTACTCGTACATCTCTCTAAAATATTAATACACACTCACACATTGACTCAGAATTTGCTGAATGAAATAACAGCGGCTGAATGTTGTTATTAATGAGCAAATCATCCAACAACTTGCAGCAGAGAAGAGAAATTCTGTGAATTGAGAATCAGCACAAGTTGCCGGACAATTTGCGCCACTTTGTAAAAACGCACCTTGTACTTAACGTCCCATCATTTTCACGAAGTTGCACATTTGCACATTAATTGCCCATTAAACTCACCACAGTAGGTTAAGTCCAGCAAATATCAGCAATGGTACCCTTTTAAGGACATGTTAAATGTTAATGACTGTCAATTAAAATCTCTTGCCCAGAAAGTGAACAATTATTAATGTGCAGTCACAGTCCTTCATGTTTTGAATTGTTTTTTGTAAATTTTAAACATGTCAAATTTAAACTTTTAAAAGCATTTTCCTTACTTTTCCTTTCCGATTTTTATTGCTATTTCCACCTCTCTTACTCCTATCTTTCTTTCCCTCTCTTTATTTCTTTCTCTGATTGGGCATTAAGTTCACCCCACTCTAATTCACCTGCCTTCTCAGTCAAAGAACAAAGACCGGTACAGCACAGGAACAGGTCATTCGGCCCTCCAAGCCTGCACCGATCATGATGCCTGTCGAAGCTAAAACCTTCTGCATTTCCAGGGTCCGTATCCCTCTATTCCCATCCTATTCATGTATTTGTCAAGATGCCTCTTAAACGTCGCTATCGTACCTGCTTCCACCACCTCCCCCGGCAGCAAGTTCCAGGCACTCACCACCCTCTGTGTAAAAATCTTGCCTCGCACATCCCCTCTAAACTTTGCCCCTCGCACCTTAAAGCTATGTCCCCTAGTAACTGACTCTTCCACCCTGGGAAAAAGCTTCTGACTATCCACTCTGTTCATGCCGTTTATAACTTTGTAAACCTCTATCATGTCACCCCTCCACTTCCGTCATTCCAGTGAAAACAATCCGAGTTTATCCAACCTCTCCTCATAGCTAATACCCTCCAGACCAGGCAACATCCTGGTAAACCTCTTCTGTAGCCTTTCCAAAGCTTCCACATCCTTCTGGTAGTGTGGCAACCAGAATTGCACGCAATATTCTAAGTGTAGCCTAACTAAGGTTCTGTACAGCTGCAGCATGATTGCCAATTTTTATACTCTATGGCCCGACCGATGAAGGCAAGCATGCCGTATGCCTTCTTGACTACCTTATCCACCTGTGTTGCCACTTTCAGTGATCTGTGGACTTGTACGCCCAGATCTCTCTGCCTTTCAATACTCCTAAGGGTTCTGCCATTTACTGTATACTTCCCACCTGTATTAGACCTTCCAAAATGCATTACCTCACATTTGTCCGGATTAAACTCCATCTGCCATTTCTCCGCCCAAGTCTCCAACCGATCTATATCCTGCTGTATCCTCTGACAATCCTCATTGCTATCCGCAACTCCACCAACCTTTGTTTCGTCCGCAAACTTACTAATCAGACCAGCTACATTTTCCTCCAAATCATTTATATATACTCCAAACAGCAAAGGTCCCAGCACTGATCCCTGCGGAACACCACTAGTCACATCCCTCCATTCAGAAAAGCACCCTTCCCCTGCTACCCTCTGTCTTCTATGACTGAGCCAGTTCTGTATCCATCTTGCCAGCTCATCTCTGATTCCGTGTGACTTCACCTTTTGTACCAGTCTGCCATGAGGGACCTTGTCAAAGGCTTTACTGAAGTCCATGTAGACAACATCCACTGCCCTTCCTTCATAAATCATCTTCGTCAATTCCTCAAAAATCTCAATCAAGTTAGTGAGACACGACCTCCCCTTCACAAAACCATTCTGCCTCTCGCTAATAAGTCCATTTGTTTCCAAATGGGAGTAAATCCTGTCCTGAAGAATCCTCTCCAATAATTTCCCTATCACTGACGTAAGGCTCACTGGCCTGTAATTTCCTGGATTCTCCTTGCTACCCTTCTTAAACAAAGGAACAACATTGGCTATTCTCCAGTCCTCTGGGACCTCACTTGTAGCCAGTGAGGATACAAAGATTTCTGTCAAGGCCCCAGCAATTTCTTCCCTTGCCTCACTCAGTATTCTGGGGTAGATCCCATCTGGCCCTGGAGACTTATTTACCTTAATGTTTTTCAAAACGTTTACCACCTCCTCCTTTTTGATATCGACATGACCCAGACTATTTACACTCCCTTCCCTAGCCTCATCATCCACCAAGTCCTTCTCTTTGGTGAATACTGATGCAAAGTACTCATTTAGAACTCGCCCATTTCTTCTGGCTCCACGCATAGATTCCCTCCTCTGTCCTTGAGTGGGCCAACCCTTTCCCTGGCTACCCTCTTGCTTTTTATATACATATAAAAAGCCTTGGGATTCTGCTTAATCCTGTTGGCCAATGACTTTTCATGACCCCTTTTAGCCCTCCTGACTCCTTGCTTAAGTTCCTTCCTACTTTCTTTATATCCCTCAAGGGCTTCGTGTGTTCCCAGCCTTCTAGCCCTCATGAATGCTTCCTTTTTCTTTTTGACTAGGTTCACAATATCCCTCATTATCCAAAGTTCCTGAAACTTGCCAAACTTATCCTTTATCCAGAGTCTCCGCGGCCACGGCGTGCGGTAAGTCCATTGAAGAGAAGAAGGAGCAGCGGGTCCCTAGGGTATCCTTGCGAAAAGGTGCCCCGAACACCCAAAAATCCACGAACGGCTCCTCGGCCGCAACTTCAAAGTGCCCGCGGGAGATGGCTCGGAGAGCATCTGCAGCGCACTGTCGGCAATGCTGGTACCGGCGCACGAGGATGTTGCTCACCTCCCGAAGGACGCGAAGGAGATTTCCAGGTGTCGATGGTGGGAACTGAGGAAATGGCTTATTACCTTCACCCCTCCCCCTTCCCCCCCTTCCACGCCACCCCCCTTCCCCTTCCCAGCTCTACTCTCTCAGCTCAGCACCCCCCCGCAACCCCCCTCCCCCCTCACAACCCCTTCCCAGCCCCCGCCGTGCACCATCTTCCCCCTGCACCCCCTTCCCCTGCACCCCCCCCCCACCCCCTTACAGCCGCCTTCCCAGCTCCCTCTCGCACCTCCTTCCCTCCACCCCTCCCCCTCGCACCCCCTCCTCCCACCGGCATCATCCTACACCTGTGCAGGGGCCCTAACAACCCCACTGCCTTGTGGGCGTCTCGGGAGAGACCAAGGCTAAGGGAGTAAACCCTGACAGAAAATCCGGAGCGGAACCCCGTAGGCGGTCATGTGTCACCTTTGGTATGTTTCCGGCAGTTCCTGCAGCCATACCGGTGCCAAACGTCATGCTCTGCACTCCTTTAGACCCCATTTGAAAGACTCCCACAAGTCAGATGTTGATTTGCCGTCAAACAGCCGCCTCCAATCTGGTCCAAGAGATGGGCTGAGGGAGAGAGAGGGAGAGAAAGAGAAAGAGAGATAGAGAGAGAGAGAGAGATGGGGTGAGGGGGAGAGAGGGAGAGAGAGAGAAAGAGAGATAGAGAGAGAGAGAGAGAGATGGGGTGAGGGGGAGAGAGGGAGAGAGAGAGATAGAGAGAGAGAGAGAGAGATGGGGTGAGGGGGAGAGAGGGAGAGAGAGAGATAGAGAGAGAGATGGGGTGAGGGGGAGAGAGGGAGAGAGAGAGAAAGAGAGATAGAGAGAGAGAGAGAGATGGGGTGAGGGAGAGAGAGGTAGAGAGAGAGAGAAAGAGAGAGAGATGGGGTGAGGGAGAGAGAGACGAATGGGCTGAGGGAGAGAGAGCGAGAGAGAGAGAAAGATACAGAGATGGGCTGAGGGAGAGATAGAGAGAGAGAGAGATGGGCTGAGGGAGAGAGAGGGAGAGAGATAGAGAGAGAGAGAGAGATGGGGTGAGGGGGAGAGAGACGGATGGGCTGAGGGAGAAAGAGAGAGAGAGAGAGAGAGAGAGATGGGCTGAGGGAGAGAGAGGGAGGGAGTGAGAGAGGGATAGAGAGAGAGATGGGGTGAGGGAGAGAGAGGGAGAGAGAGAGAGAGAGATAGAGAGAGAGATGGGGTGAGGGAGAGAGAGACGGATGGGCTGAGTGAGAGAGAGACGGTTGGGCTGAGGGAGAAAGAGAGAGAGAGAGAGAGAGATGGGCTGAGGGAGAGAGAGACGGATGGGGTGAGGGAGAGAGAGGGAGGGAGTGAGAGAGAGATGGGGTGAGGGAGAGAGAGACGGATGGGCTGAGGGAGAGAGAGACGGATGGGGTGAGGGAGAGAGAGAGAGAGAGAGAGATGGGCTGAGGGAGAGTGAGAGAAAGAGAGATAGAGAGAGAGAGAGAGAGACGTGGTGAGGGGAGAGAGACGGATGAGCTGAGGGAGAGAGAGCGAGAGAGAGAGAAAGATACAGAGATGGGCTGAGGGAGAGATAGAGAGAGAGAGAGGGAGAGAGATGGGCTGAGGGAGAGAGAGGGGTTAGAGAGAGAGAGAGATAGAGAGAGAGATGGGGTGAGGGAGATAGAGAGAGAGAGATCGAGAGAGAGATGGGGTGAGGGAGAGAGAGAAGGAAGGGCTGAGGGAGAAAGAGAGAGAGAGAGAGAGAGAGATGGGCTGAGTGAGAGAGAGACGGATGGGCTGAGGGAGAAAGAGAGAGAGAGAGAGAGAGATGGGCTGAGGGAGAGAGAGAGAGAGAGATAGAGAGAGAGATGGGCTGAGTGAGAGAGAGACGGATGGGCTGAGGGAGAAAGAGAGAGAGAGAGAGAGAGAGATGGGCTGAGGGAGAGAGAGGGAGAGAGAGGGAGAGAGAGAGAGAGAGATAGAGAGAGAGATGGGCTGAGGGAGAGAGAGACGGATGGGGTGAGGGGGAGAGAGACGGATGGGCTGAGGGAGAAAGAGAGAGAGAGAGAGAGAGATGGGGTGAGGGAGAGAGAGACAGACGGGCTGAGGGAGAAAGAGAGAGAGAGAGAGAGAGAGAGAGAGATGGGCTGAGGGAGAGAGAGACGGATGGGGTGAGGGAGAGAGAGGGAGGGAGAGAGAGAGAGATAGAGAGAGAGATGGGGTGAGGGAGAGAGAGACGGATGGGCTGAGGGAGAGAGAGACGGATGGGGTGAGGGAGAGAGAGCGAGAGAAAGATACGGAGATGGGTTGAGGGAGAGAGAGAGAGAGAGATGGGCTGAGGGAGAGAGAGAGACGGATGGGCTGAGGGAGAGAGAGGGAGAGAGAGAGAGAGAGATAGAGAGAGAGATGGGGTGAGGGAGAGAGAGGGAGAGAGAGAGAGAGAGATAGAGAGAGAGATGGGGTGAGGGAGAGAGAGACGGATGGGGTGAGGGGGAGAGAGAGAGAGAGATAGAGAGAGAGATGGGGTGAGGGAGAGGGAGACGGATGGGCTGAGGGAGAGAGAGAGACGGATGGGCTGAGGGAGAGAGAGAGAGAGAGATGGGCTGAGGGAGAGAGAGACGGATGGGGTGAGGGAGAGAGGGAGGGAGAGAGAGAGAGATAGAGAGAGAGATGGGGTGAGGGAGAGAGAGACGGATGGGCTGAGGGAGAGAGAGACGGATGGGGTGAGGGCGAAAGAGAGAGAGAGAGAGAGAGAGAGAGATGGGCTGAGGGAGAGAGAGACGGATAGGGTGAGGGAGAGAGAGGGAGAGAGAGAGAGGGAGATAGAGAGAGACGGATGGGCTGAGGGAGAGAGAGACGGATGGGCTGAGGGAGAGAGAGACGGATGGGCTGAGGGAGAGAGAGGGAGAGAGAGAGAGATGGAGAGACAGAGAGAGAAGGGGTGAGGGATTGAGAGCGAGAGAAAGATACGGAGATGGGCTGAGGGAGAGAGAGAGAGAGAGAGAGATGGGCTGAGGGAGAGAGAGAGAGACGGATGGGCTGAGGGAGAGAGAGGGAGAGAGAGAGAGAGTGATAGAGAGAGAGATGGGGTGAGGGAGAGAGAACGAGAGAGAGAGAGAGAGATAGAGAGAGAGATGGGGTGAGGGAGAGAGAGGGAGAGAGAGAGAGAGAGATAGAGAGAGAGATGGGGTGAGGGAGAGAGAGGGAGAGAGAGAGAGAGAGATAGAGAGAGAGATGGGGTGAGGGAGAGAGAGACGGATGGGGTGAGGGGGAGAGAGAGAGAGAGATAGAGAGAGAGATGGGGTGAGGGAGAGGGAGACGGATGGGCTGAGGGAGAGAGAGAGACGGATGGGCTGAGGGAGAGAGAGAGAGAGAGATGGGCTGAGGGAGAGAGAGACGGATGGGGTGAGGGAGAGAGGGAGGGAGAGAGAGAGAGATAGAGAGAGAGATGGGGTGAGGGAGAGAGAGACGGATGGGCTGAGGGAGAGAGAGACGGATGGGGTGAGGGCGAAAGAGAGAGAGAGAGAGAGAGAGAGAGATGGGCTGAGGGAGAGAGAGAGAGACGGATGGGCTGAGGGAGAGAGAGGGAGAGAGAGAGAGAGTGATAGAGAGAGAGATGGGGTGAGGGAGAGAGAACGAGAGAGAGAGAGAGAGATAGAGAGAGAGATGGGGTGAGGGAGAGAGAGGGAGAGAGAGAGAGAGAGATAGAGAGAGAGATGGGGTGAGGGAGAGAGAGGGAGAGAGAGAGAGAGAGATAGAGAGAGAGATGGGGTGAGGGAGAGAGAGACGGATGGGGTGAGGGGGAGAGAGAGAGAGAGATAGAGAGAGAGATGGGGTGAGGGAGAGGGAGACGGATGGGCTGAGGGAGAGAGAGAGACGGATG
>NW_027141983.1:1077500-1167500 GCF_036365525.1 Heterodontus francisci | reverse complement strand
AGGGAGAGAGATAGATAGAGAGAGAGAGATGGGGTGAGGGGGAGAGAGACGGATGGGCTGAGGGAGAGAGAGCGAGAGAGAGAGAAAGATACAGAGATGGGCTGAGGGAGAGATAGAGAGAGAGAGAGATGGGCTGAGGGAGAGAGAGAGAAAGAGAGATAGAGAGAGAGAGAGATGGGATGAGGGGGAGAGAGACGGATGGGCTGAGGGAGAAAGAGAGAGAGATAGAGAGAGAGATGGGGTGAGGGAGAGAGAGGGAGAGAGATAGAGAGAGAGATGGGGTGAGGGAGAGTGAGACGGATGGGCTGAGTGAGAGAGAGACTGATGGGTTGAGGGAGAAAGAGAGAGAGAGAGAGAGAGAGAGAGAGATGGGCTGGGGGAGAGAGAGACGGATGGGGTGAGGGAGAGAGAGGGACAGAGAGAGAGAGAGATAGAGAGAGAGATGGGGTGAGGGAGAGAGAGACGGATGGGCTGAGGGAGAGAGAGATGGATGGGGTGAGGGACAAAGAGAGAGAGAGAGAGAGAGATGGGCTGAGGGAGAGAGAGGGAAAGAGAGATAGAGAGAGAGAGACGGGGAGAGAGAGAGAGACAGATGGGGTGAGGGAGAGATAGAGAGACAGATGGGGCTGAGGGGGAGATAGAGAGACAGATGGGGCTGAGGGGGAGAGAGAGAGACAGATGGGGTGAGGGAGAGATAGAGAGACAGATGGGGTGAGGGAGAGAGAGAGAGAGAGAGATGGGGTGAGGGAGAGATAGATAAAGATAGGGTGAGGAAGGGAGAGTGACGGGTAAGGAGGAGAGAGAGAGTCTGGCTGAGGGACAGAGAGAGAGAGAGAGAGACACCGTAAGGGAGAGAGTGAGGAATAAAATGTCTCAAAGGGGTAGGATGGGCAAGAGGGACTAAACGGCCTCCTCCTGTCTTCTGAAAGGATTTATTAATATTACATCCTGAAATAAACAAGGTCGTGATGATCATTTTTGGCAAATAAAATGGAATTAATTAGCAACAGGTTCTCCTTTAAAATTATTAATCTGAATTCACAATATTACTTGTGTGAATTTCGATAATTTGCTGTTTATTAACATAACTGAATAAATAAATATTGGAAGATTCAATGTCACATTGTTCCCATCCTTGTTCAAACTCCTACTGACTCACTCGAAGGTTGAAACCGAAGGAGCAGTTCTGAAGGTGCGAGGTCCCTTTAAGAGGTTGGGACTGTCCCTCTCCCTGCTCCCCCTTGGGGTCACAGTGCTGGGTCAGGGGTCACAGACACTGGGATTGACCCATGACTCCCTGACTCCAAAGACAAGAAAAGGAAAGCAAAAATTCTCCTGGTCCCTGTGAAATCAGATTGACAATAAATTTAAACCCCGAGAGTGAAATATAAAAGGAGAACAGAGAGATTCTGATGTTTGTAAAAACATGATATACACAGAGGGAAGTGTTTGTGTTTATCTGTCTAAGTTGGTCAATGTGAATATATGTGTCTCTGTGTGGGTTTCTCTCTCTCTCGGTCAGTGGGAATGGATGTGTCTAACTGTGGATTTCTATGTGTGTGTGTGTGTGTTTATCTGGACATGTTAGTCTGCCTGTGTTTATGTGACTTTCTTTGTGTCTGTGTGTGTCTTTGTGTCTCTCTGTTTGTGTTTCCAATGCTGGATGTGAGGGTGGGAGAGGACACAGAAGGACACTCTCTAATCTCTTATTAAAGATCTTTCATCTTAACAACTCCGATGAATGGACAGAAATATTCTCCACAAAATATCAAGCAGTTGTATCTTAATACTTGTCAGGACAGAAGTGCCTCTCTCAAACACGGCCTATGTTAGCTTTATATGGGCTGATGATATAAAGTTAGGTGGGACAGTAAGCTGTGAGGAGGGCACAAAGAGACTGCAAAGGGATATTGACAGGTTAAGTGAGCGGGCAAGAAAGTGGCAGCTGGAATATCATGTGGAGAGATGTGAGGTTCTTCACTTTGGCAGGAAGAATAGAAACACAGAACATTTTTCAAATGGTGAGAAACTATGAAATGTTGGTATTCAGAGGGATTTGGGTGTCCTTGTACATAAATCACAGAAAATTAACATGCAGGTACAGCAAATGGAGTGTTGGCCTTTATTGCAAGGGGGTTCGAGTACAATAGTGAGGAAGTCTTGCTGTAATGGTACAGGGTTTGGTGAGCCCACAACTGGAGAGAGACGGAGTGAAGGAGAAGGTGAGGAATAAGAAGTCCCAAAGGTGTTACACAGGGTGCATTATAAAACAAAATCTGATACCAAACCCACATGAGGAGAGATTAAGGCTGATGACCAAATGTTTGCTGACTGGTGTCTCTCAGTCCCTCTATCTCGGGGAGATATCTGTACACTGACTGGTGTCTCTCAGTCCCTCTCTCTCAGGGAGATATCTGTACACTGAGTGGTGTCTCACAACCCCGGTCTCTCAGGGAGATATCTGTACACTGACTGGTGTCTCTCAGTCCCTGTCTGTCAGGGAGATATCTATACACTGAGTGGTGTCTCTCAGTCCCTCTCTCTCAGGGAGATATCTGTACACTGACTGGTGTCTCTCAGTCCCTCTCTCTCAGGGAGATATATGTACACTGACTGGTGTCTCTCTGTCCCTCTCTCTCAGGGAGGTATCTGTACACTGAGTGGTGTCTCTCTGTCCCTGTCTCTCAGGGAGATATATGTGCACTGACTGGTGTCTCTCAGTCCCTGTCTCTCAGGGAGATATCTGTACACTGAGTGGTGTCTCTCAGTCCCTCTCTCTCAGGGAGATATCTGTACAATGAGTGGTGTCTCTCAGTCCCTGTCTCTCAGGGAGATATCTGTACAGTGAGTGGTGTCTCTCAGTCCCTCTCTCTCAGGGAGATATCTGTACTCTGACTGGTGTCTCTCAGTCCCTGTCTCTCAGGGAGATATCTGTACACTGAGTGGTGTCTCACAGTCCCTCTCTCTCAGGGAGATATCTGTACACTGACTGGTGTCTCTCAGTCCCTCTCTCTCAGGGAGGTATCTGTACACTGAGTGGTGTCTCTCAGTCCCTGTCTCTCAGGGAGATATCTGTACACTGACTGGTGTCTCTCAGTCCCTGTCTCTCAGTGAGCTTTATGTACACTGAGTGGTGTCTCTCAGGGAGATATCTGTACACTGAGTGGTGTCTCTCAGTCCCTCTCTCTCAGGGAGATATCTGTACACTGACTGGTGTCTCTCAGTCCCTGTCTCTCAGGGAGATATCTGTACACTGAGTGGTGTCTCTCAGTCCCTCGCTCTCAGGGAGATATCTGTACTCTGACTGGTGTCTCTCAGTCCCTGTCTCTGAGGGAGATATCTGTACACTGAGTGGTGTCTCTCAGTCCCTCTCTCTCAGGGAGATATCTGTACACTGACTGGTGTCTCTCAGTCCCTCTCTCTCAGGGAGATATCTGTACACTGAGTGGTGTCTCTCAGTCCCTCTCTCTCAGGGAGATATCTGTACACTGAGTGGTGTCTCTCAGTCCCTGTCTCTCAGGGAGATATATGTACACTGACTGGTGTCTCTCAGTCCCTCTCTCTCAGGGAGATATCTGTACACTGACTGGTGTCTCTCAGTCCCTCTCTCTCAGCGAGATATCTGTACACTGACTGGTGTCTCTCAGTCCCTGTCTCTCAGGGAGCTTTATGTACACTGAGTGGTGTCTCTCAGTCCCTGTCTCTCAGGGAGCTTTATGTACACTGAGTGGTGTCTCTCAGGGAGATATCTGTACACTGACTGGTGTCTCACAGTCCCTCTCTCTCAGGGTGATATCTATACACTGACTGGTGTCTCTCAGTCCCTCTCTCTCAGGGAGGTATCTGTACACTGAGTGGTGTCTCTCAGTCCCTCTCTCTCAGGGAGATATCTGTACACTGACTGGTGTCTCTCAGTCCCTGTCTCTCAGTGAGCTTTATGTACACTGAGTGGTGTCTCTCAGGGAGATATCTGTACACTGACTGGTGTCTCTCAGTCCCTCTCTCTCAGGGAGATATCTATACACTGACTGGTGTCTCTCAGTCCCTCTCTCTCAGGGAGATATCTGTACACTGACTGGTGTCTCACAGTCCCTCTCTCTGAGAGAGATATCTGTACACTGACTGGTGTCTCTCAGTCCCTCTCTCTCAGGGAGATATCTGTACACTGAGTGGTGTCTCTCAGTCCCTCTCTCTCAGGGAGATATCTGTACACTGACTGGTGTCTCTCAGTCCCTCTCTCTCAGGGAGATATCTGTACACTGAGTGGTGTCTCTCAGTCCCTCTCTCTCAGGGAGATATCTGTACACTGAGTGGTGTCTCTCAGTCCCTGTCTCTCAGGGAGATATCTGTACACTGACTGGTGTCTCTCAGTCCCTCTCTCTCAGGGAGATATCTGTACACTGAGTGGTGTCTCACAGCCCCTGTCTCTCAGGGAGATATCTGTACACTGTCTGGTGTCTCTCAGTCCCTGTCTGTCAGGGAGATATCTATACACTGAGTGGTGTCTCTCAGTCCCTCTCTCTCAGGGAGATATCTGTACACTGACTGGTGTCTCACAGTCCCTCTCTCTCAGGGAGATATCTGTACACTGACTGGTGTCTCTCAGTCCCTGTCTCTCAGGGAGCTTTATGTACACTGAGTGGTGTCTCTCAGGGAGATATCTGTACACTGACTGGTGTCTCTCAGGCCCTGTCTCTCAGGGTGATATCTATACAGTGAGTGGTGTCTCTCAGTCCCTGTCTCTCAGGGAGCTTTATGTACACTGAGTGGTGTCTCTCAGGGAGATATCTGTACACTGACTGGTGTCTCTCAGTCCCTGTCTCTCAGGGAGCTTTATGTACACTGAGTGGTGTCTCTCAGTCCCTGTCTCTCAGGGAGATATATGTACACTGACTGGTGCCTCTCAGTCCCTCTCTCTCAGGGATATATATGTACACTGAGTGGTGTCTCTCAGTCCCTGTCTCTCAGGGAGATACTTGTACACTGACTGGTGTCTCTCAGTCCCTCTCTCTCAGGGAGATATCTATACACTGACTGGTGTCTCTCAGTCCCTCTCTCTCAGGGAGATATCTGTACACTGACTGGTGTCTCACAGTCCCTCTCTCTCAGAGAGATATCTGTACACTGACTGGTGTCTCTCAGTCCCTCTCTCTCAGGGAGATATCTGTACACTGAGTGGTGTCTCTCAGTCCCTCTCTCTCAGGGAGATATCTGTACACTGAGTGGTGTCTCTCAGTCCCTGTCTCTCAGGGAGATATATGTACACTGACTGGTGTCTCTCAGTCCCTGTCTCTCAGGGAGATATCTGTACACTCAGTGGTGTCTCTCAGTCCCTCTCTCTCAGGGAGATATCTGTACACTGACTGGTGTCTCTCAGTCCCTCTCTCTCAGGGAGATATATGTACACTGACTGGTGTCTCTCAGTCCCTCTCTCTCAGGGAGGTATCTGTACACTGAGTGGTGTCTCTCTGTCCCTGTCTCTCAGGGAGATATATGTGCACTGACTGGTGTCTCTCAGTCCCTGTCTCTCAGGGAGATATCTGTACACTGAGTGGTGTCTCTCAGTCCCTGTCTCTCAGGGAGATATCTGTACTCTGACTGGTGTCTCTCAGTCCCTGTCTCTGAGGGAGATATCTGTACACTGAGTGGTGTCTCTCAGTCCCTCTCTCTCAGGGAGATATCTGTACACTGACTGGTGTCTCTCAGTCCCTCTCTCGCAGGGAGATATCTGTACACTGAGTGGTGTCTCTCAGTCCCTCTCTCTCAGGGAGATATCTGTACACTGAGTGGTGTCTCTCAGTCCCTGTCTCTCAGGGAGATAAATGTACACTGAGTGGTGTCTCTCAGTCCCTCTCTCTCAGCGAGATATCTGTACACTGACTGGTGTCTCTCAGTCCCTGTCTCTCAGGGAGCTTTATGTACACTGAGTGGTGTCTCTCAGGGAGATATCTGTACACTGACCGGTGTCTCTCAGTCCCTGTCTCTCAGGGTGATATCTATACACTGAGTGGTGTCTCTCAGTCCCTCTCTCTCAGGGAGATATCTGTACACTGACTGGTGTCTCACAGTCCCTCTCTCTCAGGGAGATATCTGTACACTGACTGGTGTCTCTCAGTCCCTGTCTCTCAGCGAGCTTTATGTACACTGAGTGGTGTCTCTCAGGGAGATATCTGTACACTGACTGGTGTCTCTCAGTCCCTGTCTCTCAGGGAGCTTTATGTACACTGACTGGTGTCTCTCAGTCCCTCTCTCGCAGGGAGATATCTGTACACTGAGTGGTGTCTCTCAGTCCCTCTCTCTCAGGGAGATATCTGTACACTGAGTGGTGTCTCTCAGTCCCTCTCTCTCAGGGAGATATCTGTACAATGAGTGGTGTCTCTCAGTCCCTGTCTCTCAGGGAGATGTCTGTACAGTGAGTGGTGTCTCTCAGTCCCTCTCTCTCAGGGAGATATCTGTACTCTGACTGGTGTCTCTCAGTCCCTGTCTCTCAGGGAGATATCTGTACACTGAGTGGTGTCTCTCAGTCCCTCTCTCTCAGGGAGATATCTGTACACGGACTGGTGTCTCTCAGTCCCTCTCTCTCAGGGAGGTATCTGTACACTGAGTGGTGTCTCTCAGTCCCTGTCTTTCAGGGGGATATCTGTACACTGACTGGTGTCTCTCAGTCCCTGTCTCTCAGTGAGCTTTATGTACACTGAGTGGTGCCTCTCAGTCCCTCTCTCTCAGGAAGATATCTGTACTCTGACTGGTGTCTCTCAGTCCCTGTCTCTCAGGGAGATATCTGTACACTGAGTGGTGTCTCTCAGTCCCTCTCTCTCAGGGAGATATCTGTACTCTGACTGGTGTCTCTCAGTCCCTGTCTCTGAGGGAGATATCTGTACACTGAGTGGTGTCTCTCAGTCCCTCTCTCTCAGGGAGATATCTGTACACTGACTGGTGTCTCTCAGTCCCTCTCTCTCAGGGAGATATCTGTACACTGAGTGGTGTCTCTGAGTCCCTGTCTCTCAGGGAGATATATGTACACTGACTGGTGTCTCTCAGTCCCTCTCTCTCAGGGAGATATCTGTACACTGACTGGTGTCGCTCAGTCCCTCTCTCTCAGGGAGATATCTGTACACTGAGAGGTGTCTCACAGCCCCTGTCTCTCAGGGAGATATCTGTACACTGACTGGTGTCTCTCAGTCCCTGTCTGTCAGGGAGATATCTATACACTGAGTGGTGTCTCTCAGTCCCTCTCTCTCAGGGAGATATCTGTACACTGACTGGTGTCTCTCAGTCCCTCTCTCTCAGGGAGATATATGTACACTGACTGGTGTCTCTCAGTCCCTCTCTCTCAGGGAGGTATCTGTACACTGAGTGGTGTCTCTCAGTCCCTGTCTCTCAGGGACATATATGTACACTGACTGGTGTCTATCAGTCCCTCTCTCTCAGGGAGATATCTGTACACTGACTGGTGTCTCTCAGTCCCTCTCTCTCAGGGAGATATATGTACACTGACTGGTGTCTCTCAGTCCCTCTCTCTCAGGGAGGTATCTGTCCACTGAGTGGTGTCTCTCATTCCCTGTCTCTCAGGGAGATATATGTACACTGACTGGTGTCTCTCAGTCCCTGTCTCTCAGGGAGATATCTGTACACTGAGTGGTGTCTCTCAGTCCCTCTCTCTCAGGGAGATATCTGTACACTGACTGGTGTCTCACAGTCCCTCACTCTCAGAGAGATATCTGTACACTGACTGGTGTCTCTCAGTCCCTCTCTCTCAGGGAGATATCTGTACACTGAGTGGTGTCTCTCAGTCCCTCTCTCTCAGGGAGATATCTGTACACTGAGTGGTGTCTCTCAGTCCCTGTCTCTCAGGGAGATATATGTACACTGACTGGTGTCTCTCAGTCCCTCTCTCTCAGGGAGGTATCTGTACACTGAGTGGTGTCTCTCTGTCCCTCTCTCTCAGGGAGATATCTGAACACTGAGTGGTGTCTCTCAGTCCCTCTCTCTCAGGGAGATATATGTACACTGACTGGTGCCTCTCAGTCCCTCTCTCTCAGGGAGGTATCTGTACACTGAGTGGTGTCTCTCAGTCCCTGTCTCTCAGGGAGATATTTGTACACTGACTGGTGTCTCTCAGTCCCTCTCTCTCAGGGAGATATCTGTACACTGACTGGTGTCTCTCAGTCCCTCTCTCTCAGGGAGATATCTGTACACTGAGTGGTGTCTCACAGCCCCTGTCTCTCAGGGAGATATCTGTCCACTGACTGGTGTCTCTCAGTCCCTGTCTGTCAGGGAGATATCTATACACTGAGTGGTGTCTCTCAGTCCCTCTCTCTCAGGGAGGTATCTGTACACTGAGTGGTGTCTCTCTGTCCCTGTCTCTCAGGGAGATATATGTACACTGACTGGTGTCTCTCAGTCCCTGTCTCTCAGGGAGATATCTGTACACTGACTGGTGTCTCTCAGTCCCTCTCTCTCAGGGAGATATATGTACACTGACTGGTGTCTCTCAGTCCCTCTCTCTCAGGGAGGTATCTGTACACTGAGTGGTGTCTCTCTGTCCCTGTCTCTCAGGGAGATATATGTACACTGACTGGTGTCTCTCAGTCCCTGTCTCTCAGGGAGATATCTGTACACTGAGTGGTGTCTCTCAGTCCCTCTCTCTCAGGGAGATATCTGTACAATGAGTGGTGTCTCTCAGTCCCTGTCTCTCAGGGAGATGTCTGTACAGTGAGTGGTGTCTCTCAGTCCCTCTCTCTCAGGGAGATATCTGTACTCTGACTGGTGTCTCTCAGTCCCTGTCTCTCAGGGAGATATCTGTACACTGAGTGGTGTCTCTCAGTCCCTCTCTCTCAGGGAGATATCTGTACACGGACTGGTGTCTCTCAGTCCCTCTCTCTCAGGGAGGTATCTGTACACTGAGTGGTGTCTCTCAGTCCCTCTCTCTCAGGAAGATATCTGTACTCTGACTGGTGTCTCTCAGTCCCTGTCTCTCAGGGAGATATCTGTACACTGAGTGGTGTCTCTCAGTCCCTCTCTCTCAGGGAGATATCTGTACTCTGACTGGTGTCTCTCAGTCCCTGTCTCTGAGGGAGATATCTGTACACTGAGTGGTGTCTCTCAGTCCCTCTCTCTCAGGGAGATATCTGTACACTGACTGGTGTCTCTCAGTCCCTCTCTCTCAGGGAGATATCTGTACACTGAGTGGTGTCTCTCAGTCCCTGTCTCTCAGGGAGATATATGTACACTGACTGGTGTCTCTCAGTCCCTCTCTCTCAGGGAGATATCTGTACACTGACTGGTGTCTCTCAGTCCCTCTCTCTCAGGGAGATATCTGTACACTGAGTGGTGTCTCACAGCCCCTGTCTCTCAGGGAGATATCTGTACACTGACTGGTGTCTCTCAGTCCCTGTCTGTCAGGGAGATATCTATACACTGAGTGGTGTCTCTCAGTCCCTCTCTCTCAGGGAGATATCTGTACACTGACTGGTGTCTCTCAGTCCCTCTCTCTCAGGGAGATATCTGTACACTGACTGGTGTCTCTCAGTCCCTCTCTCTCAGGGAGATATATGTACACTGACTGGTGTCTCTCAGTCCCTCTCTCTCAGGGAGGTATCTGTACACTGAGTGGTGTCTCTCAGTCCCTGTCTCTCAGGGACATATATGTACACTGACTGGTGTCTCTCAGTCCCTGTCTCTCAGAGAGATATCTGTACACTGACTGGTGTCTCTCAGTCCCTCTCTCTCAGGGAGATATATGTACACTGACTGGTGTCTCTCAGTCCCTCTCTCTCAGGGAGGTATCTGTACACTGAGTGGTGTCTCTCATTCGCTGTCTCTCAGGGAGATATATGTACACTGACTGGTGTCTCTCAGTCCCTGTCTCTCAGGGAGATATCTGTACACTGAGTGGTGTCTCTCAGTCCCTCTCTCTCAGGGAGATATCTGTACACTGACTGGTGTCTCACAGTCCCTCTCTCTCAGAGAGATATCTGTACACTGACTGGTGTCTCTCAGTCCCTCTCTCTCAGGGAGATATCTGTACACTGAGTGGTGTCTCTCAGTCCCTCTCTCTCAGGGAGATATCTGTACACTGAGTGGTGTCTCTCAGTCCCTGTCTCTCAGGGAGATATATGTACACTGACTGGTGTCTCTCAGTCCCTCTCTCTCAGGGAGGTATCTGTACACTGACTGGTGTCTCTCAGTCCCTGTCTCTCAGGGAGATATCTGTACACTGAGTGGTGTCTCTCAGTCCCTCTCTCTCAGGGAGATATCTGAACACTGAGTGGTGTCTCTCAGTCCCTCTCTCTCAGGGAGATATATGTACACTGACTGGTGCCTCTCAGTCCCTCTCTCTCAGGGAGGTATCTGTACACTGAGTGGTGTCTCTCAGTCCCTCTCTCTCAGGGAGATATCTGTGCACTGACTGGTGTCTCTCAGTCCCTCTCTCTCAGGGAGATATATGTACACTGACTGGTGTCTCTCAGTCCCTCTCTCTCAGGGAGGTATCTGTACACTGAGTGGTGTCTCTCAGTCCCTGTCTCTCAGGGAGATATCTGTACACTGAGTGGTGTCTCTCAGTCCCTCTCTCTCAGGGAGATATCTGTACACTGACTGGTGTCTCACAGTCCCTCACTCTCAGAGAGATATCTGTACACTGACTGGTGTCTCTCAGTCCCTCTCTCTCAGGGAGATATCTGTACACTGAGTGGTGTCTCTCAGTCCCTGTCTCTCAGGGAGATATCTGTACACTGAGTGGTGTCTCTCAGTCCCTCTCTCTCAGGGAGATATCTGAACACTGAGTGGTGTCTCTCAGTCCCTCTCTCTCAGGGAGATATATGTACACTGACTGGTGCCTCTCAGTCCCTCTCTCTCAGGGAGGTATCTGTACACTGAGTGGTGTCTCTCAGTCCCTGTCTCTCAGGGAGATATTTGTACACTGACTGGTGTCTCTCAGTCCCTCTCTCTCAGGGAGATATCTGTCCACTGACTGGTGTCTCTCAGTCCCTCTCTCTCAGGGAGATATCTGTACACTGAGTGGTGTCTCACAGCCCCTGTCTCTCAGGGAGATATCTGTACACTGACTGGTGTCTCTCAGTCCCTGTCTGTCAGGGAGATATCTATACACTGAGTGGTGTCTCTCAGTCCCTCTCTCTCAGGGAGATATCTGGACACTGACTGGTGTCTCTCAGTCCCTCTCTCTCAGGGAGATATATGTACACTGACTGGTGTCTCTCAGTCCCTCTCTCTCAGGGAGGTATCTGTACACTGAGTGGTGTCTCTCTGTCCCTGTCTCTCAGCGAGATATATGTACACTGACTGGTGTCTCTCAGTCCCTGTCTCTCAGGGAGATATCTGTACACTGAGTGGTGTCTCTCAGTCCCTCTCTCTCAGGGAGATATCTGTACAATGAGTGGTGTCTCTCAGTCCCTGTCTCTCAGGGAGATGTCTGTACAGTGAGTGGTGTCTCTCAGTCCCTCTCTCTCAGGGAGATATCTGTACTCTGACTGGTGTCTCTCAGTCCCTGTCTCTCAGGGAGATATCTGTACACTGAGTGGTGTCTCTCAGTCCCTCTCTCTCAGGGAGATATCTGTACACGGACTGGTGTCTCTCAGTCCCTCTCTCTCAGGGAGGTATCTGTACACTGAGTGGTGTCTCTCAGTCCCTGTCTTTCAGGGGGATATCTGTACACTGACTGGTGTCTCTCAGTCCCAGTCTCTCAGTGAGCTTTATGTACACTGAGTGGTGCCTCTCAGTCCCTCTCTCTCAGGGAGATATCTGTACTCTGACTGGTGTCTCTCAGTCCCTGTCTCTCAGGGAGATATCTGTACACTGAGTGGTGTCTCTCAGTCCCTCTCTCTCAGGGAGATATCTGTACTCTGACTGGTGTCTCTCAGTCCCTGTCTCTGAGGGAGATATCTGTACACTGAGTGGTGTCTCTCAGTCCCTCTCTCTCAGGGAGATATCTGTACACTGAGTGGTGTCTCTCAGTCCCTGTCTCTCAGGGAGATATATGTACACTGACTGGTGTCTCTCAGTCCCTCTCTCTCAGGGAGATATCTGTACACTGATTGGTGTCTCTCAGTCCCTCTCTCTCAGGGAGATATCTGTACACTGAGTGGTGTCTCACAGCCCCTGTCTCTCAGGGAGATATCTGTACACTGACTGGTGTCTCTCAGTCCCTGTCTGTCAGGGAGATATCTATACACTGAGTGGTGTCTCTCAGTCCCTCTCTCTCAGGGAGATATCTGTACACTGACTGGTGTCTCTCAGTCCCTGTCTCTCAGGGAGATATCTGTACACTGACTGGTGTCTCTCAGTCCCTCTCTCTCAGGGAGATATATGTACACTGACTGGTGTCTCTCAGTCCCTCTCTCTCAGGGAGGTATCTGTACACTGAGTGGTGTCTCTCATTCCCTGTCTCTCAGGGAGATATATGTACACTGACTGGTGTCTCTCAGTCCCTGTCTCTCAGGGAGATATCTGTACACTGAGTGGTGTCTCTCAGTCCCTCTCTCTCAGGGAGATATCTGTACAATGAGTGGTGTCTCTCAGTCCCTGTCTCTCAGGGAGATGTCTGTACAGTGAGTGGTGTCTCTCAGTCCCTCTCTCTCAGGGAGATATCTGTACTCTGACTGGTGTCTCTCAGTCCCTGTCTCTCAGGGAGATATCTGTACACTGAGTGGTGTCTCTCAGTCCCTCTCTCTCAGGGAGATATCTGTACACGGACTGGTGTCTCTCAGTCCCTCTCTCTCAGGGAGGTATCTGTACACTGAGTGGTGTCTCTCAGTCCCTGTCTTTCAGGGGGATATCTGTTCACTGACTGGTGTCTCTCAGTCCCTGTCTCTCAGTGAGCTTTATGTACACTGAGTGGTGTCTCTCAGTCCCTCTCTCTCAGGGAGATATCTGTACTCTGACTGGTGTCTCTCAGTCCCTGTCTCTCAGGGAGATATCTGTACACTGAGTGGTGTCTCTCAGTCCCTCTCTCTCAGGGAGATATCTGTACTCTGACTGGTGTCTCTCAGTCCCTGTCTCTGAGGGAGATATCTGTACACTGAGTGGTGTCTCTCAGTCCCTCTCTCTCAGGGAGATATCTGTACACTGAGTGATGTCTCTCAGTCCCTGTCTCTCAGGGAGATATATGTACACTGACTGGTGTCTCTCAGTCCCTCTCTCTCAGGGAGATATCTGTACACTGACTGGTGTCTCTCAGTCCCTCTCTCTCAGGGAGATATCTGTACACTGAGTGGTGTCTCACAGCCCCTGTCTCTCAGGGAGATATCTGTACACTGTCTGGTGTCTCTCAGTCCCTGTCTGTCAGGGAGATATCTATACACTGAGTGGTGTCTCTCAGTCCCTCTCTCTCAGGGAGATATCTGTACACTGACTGGTGTCTCACAGTCCCTCTCTCTCAGGGAGATATCTGTACACTGACTGGTGTCTCTCAGTCCCTGTCTCTCAGGGAGCTTTATGTACACTGAGTGGTGTCTCTCAGGGAGATATCTGTACACTGACTGCTGTCTTTCAGTGCGTGTCTCTGAGGGTGATATCTATACACTGAGTGGTGTCTCTCAGTCCCTCTCTCTCAAGGAGATATCTGCACACTGACTGGTGTCTCACAGTCCCTCTCTCTCAGGGAGATATCTGTACACTGACTGGTGTCTCTCAGTCCCTGTCTCTCAGGGAGCTTTATGTACACTGAGTGGTGTCTCTCAGGGAGATATCTGTACACTGACTGCTGTCTTTCAGTGCGTGTCTCTGAGGGTGATATCTATACACTGAGTGGTGTCTCTCAGTCCCTCTCTCTCAAGGAGATATCTGCACACTGACTGGTGTCTCACAGTCCCTCTCTCTCAGGGAGATATCTGTACACTGACTGGTGTCTCTCAGTCCCTGTCTCTCAGGGAGCTTTATGTACACTGAGTGGTGTCTCTCAGGGAGATATCTGTACACTGACTGGTGTCTCTCAGTCCCTGTCTCTCAGGGAGCTTTATGTACACTGAGTGGTGTCTCTCAGTCCCTCTCTCTCAGGGAGGTATCTGTACACTGACTGGTGTCTCTCAGTCCCTGTCTCTCAGGGAGATATCTGTACACTGACTGGTGTCTCTCAGTCCCTCTCTCTCAGGGAGATATCTGAACACTGAGTGGTGTCTCTCAGTCCCTCTCTCTCAGGGAGATATATGTACACTGACTGGTGCCTCTCAGTCCCTCTCTCTCAGGGAGGTATCTGTACACTGAGTGGTGTCTCTCAGTCCCTGTCTCTCAGGGAGATATGTGTACACTGACTGGTGCCTCTCAGTCCCTCTCTCTCAGGGAGATATCTGTACACTGACTGGTGTCTCTCAGTCCCTCTCTCTCAGGGAGATATCTGTACACTGAGTGGTGTCTCTCAGTCCCTCTCTCTCAGGGAGGTATCTGTACACTGAGTGGTGTCTCTCTGTCCCTGTCTCTCAGGGAGATATATGGACACTGACTGGTGTCTCTCAGTCCCTGTCTCTCAGGGAGATATCTGTACACTGAGTGGTGTCTCTCAGTCCCTCTCTCTCAGGGAGATATATGTACACTGACTGGTGTCTCTCAGTCCCTCTCTCTCAGGGAGGTATCTGAACACTGAGTGGTGTCTCTCATTCCCTGTCTCTCAGGGAGATATATGTACACTGACTGGTGTCTCTCAGTCCCTGCCTCTCAGGGAGATATCTGTACACTGACTGGTGTCTCTCAGTCCCTGTCTCTCAGGGAGATATCTGTACACTGAGTGGTGTCTCTCCGTCCCTCTCTCTCAGCCAGATATCTGTACACTGAGTGGTGTCTCTCAGTCCCTGTCTCTCAGGGAGATATCTGTACACTGAGTGGTGTCTCTCAGTCCCTCTCTCTCAGGGAGATATCTGTACACTGACCGGTGTCTCTCAGTCCCTGTCTCTCAGTGAGCTTTATGTACACTGAGTGGTGTCTCTCAGGGAGATATCTGTACACTGAGTGGTGTCTCTCAGTCCCTCTCTCTCAGGGAGATATCTGTACACTGACTGGTGTCTCTCAGTCCCTGTCTCTCAGGGAGATATCTGTACACTGAGTGGTGTCTCTCAGTCCCTCGCTCTCAGGGAGATATCTGTACTCTGACTGGTGTCTCTCAGTCCCTGTCTCTGAGGGAGATATCTGTACACTGAGTGGTGTCTCTCAGTCCCTCTCTCTCAGGGAGATATCTGTACACTGACTGGTGTCTCTCAGTCCCTCTCTCTCAGGGAGATATCTGTACACTGAGTGGTGTCTCTCAGTCCCTCTCTCTCAGGGAGATATCTGTACACTGAGTGGTGTCTCTCAGTCCCTGTCTCTCAGGGAGATATATGTACACTGACTGGTGTCTCTCAGTCCCTTTCTCTCAGGGAGATATCTGTACACTGACTGGTGTCTCTCAGTCCCTCTCTCTCAGCGAGATATCTGTACACTGACTGGTGTCTCTCAGTCCCTGTCTCTCAGGGAGCTTTATGTACACTGAGTGGTGTCTCTCAGTCCCTGTCTCTCAGGGAGCTTTATGTACACTGAGTGGTGTCTCTCAGGGAGATATCTGTACACTGACTGGTGTCTCACAGTCCCTCTCTCTCAGGGTGATATCTGTACACTGAGTGGTGTCTCTCAGTCCCTGTCTCTCAGGGAGATATCTGTACACTGACTGGTGTCTCTCAGTCCCTGTCTCTCAGGGAGATATATGTACACTGTCTGGTGTCTCTCAGTCCCTCTCTCTCAGGGAGATATCTGTACACGGACTGGTGTCTCTCAGTCCCTCTCTCTCAGGGAGGTATCTGTACACTGAGTGGTGTCTCTCAGTCCCTCTCTCTCAGGAAGATATCTGTACTCTGACTGGTGTCTCTCAGTCCCTGTCTCTCAGGGAGCTTTATGTACACTGAGTGGTGTCTCTCAGGGAGATATCTGTACACTGAGTGGTGTCTCTCAGTCCCTCTCTCTCAGGGAGATATCTGTTCACTGACTGGTGTCTCTCAGCCCCTCTCTCTCAGGGAGATATCTGTGCACTGAGTGGTGTCTCACAGTACCTCTCTCTCAGGGAGATATCTGTACACTGACTGGTGTCTCTCAGTCCCTGTCTCTCAGGGAGATATCTGTACACTGAGTGGTGTCTCTCAGTCCCTCTCTCTCAGGGAGATATCTGTACTCTGACTGGTGTCTCTCAGTCCCTGTCTCTGAGGGAGATATCTGTACACTGAGTGGTGTCTCTCAGTTGCTCTCTCTCAGGGAGATATCTGTACACTGACTGGTGTCTCTCAGTCCCTCTCTCTCAGGGAGATATCTGTACACTGAGTGGTGTCTCTCAGTCCCTCTCTCTCAGGGAGATATCTGTACACTGAGTGGTGTCTCTCAGTCCCTGTCTCTCAGGGAGATATATGTACACTGACTGGTGTCTCTCAGTCCCTCTCTCTCAGGGAGATATCTGTACACTGACTGGTGTCTCTCAGTCCCTGTCTCTCAGGGAGATATCTGTACACTGAGTGGTGTCTCACAGCCCCTGTCTCTCAGGGAGATATCTGTACACTGACTGGTGTCTCTCAGTCCCTGTCTGTCAGGGAGATATCTATACACTGAGTGGTGTCTCTCAGTCCCTGTCTCTCAGGGAGATATCTGTACACTGAGTGGTGTCTCACAGTCCCTCTCTCTCAGGGAGACATCTGTACACTGACTGGTGACTCTCAGTCCCAGTATCTCAGGGAGCTTTATGTACACTGAGTGGTGTCTCTCAGTCCCTCTCTCTCAGGGAGATATCTGTACACTGACTGGTGTCTCTCAGTCCCTGTCTCTCAGGGAGATATCTGTACACTGAGTGGTGTCTCTCAGTCCCTCTCTCTCAGGGAGATATCTATACACTGACTGGTGTCTCTCAGTCCCTGTCTCTCAGGGAGATATCTGTACACTGAGTGGTGTCTCACAGTCCCTCTCTCTCAGGGAGATATCTGTACACTGACTGGTGTCTCTCAGTCCCTGTCTCTCAGGGAGATATCTGTACACTGAGTGGTGTCTCTCAGTCCCTCTCTCTCAGGGAGATATCTGTACACTGACTGGTGTCTCTCAGTCCCTGTCTCTCAGGGAGATATCTATACACACAGTGGTGTCTCTCAGTCCCTGTCTCTCAGGGAGATATCTGTACACTGAGTGGTGTCTCACAGCCCCTGTCTCTCAGGGAGATATCTGTACACTGACTGGTGTCTCTCAGTCCCTGTCTGTCAGGGAGATATCTATACACTGAGTGGTGTCTCTCAGTCCCTCTCTCTGAGAGAGATATCTGTACACTGACTGGTGTCTCACAGTCCCTCTATCTCAGGGAGACATCTGTACGCTGACTGGTGTCTCTCAGTCCCTGTCTCTCAGGGAGCTTTATGTACACTGAGTGGTGTCTCTCAGTCCCTCTCTCTCAGGGAGATATCTGTACACTGACTGGTGTCTCTCAGTCCCTGTCTCTCAGGGAGATATCTGTACACTGAGTGGTGTCTCACAGTCCGTCTCTCTCAGGGAGATATCTGTACACTGACTGGTGTCTCTCAGTCCCTGTCTCTCAGGGAGATATCTGTACACTGAGTGGTGTCTCTCAGTCCCTGTCTCTCAGGGAGATATCTATACACTGAGTGGTGTCTCTCAGTCCCTGTCTCTCAGGGAGATATCTGTACACTGACTGGTGTCTCTCAGTCCCTGCCTCTCAGGGAGATATCTGTACGCTGACTGGTGTCTCTCAGTCCCTGTCTCTCAGGGAGATATCTGTACACTGAGTGGTGTCTCTCAGTCCCTCTCTCTCAGGGAGATATCTGTACACTGACTGGTGTCTCTCAGTCCCTCTCTCTCAGGGAGGTATCTGTACACTGAGTGGTGTCTCTCAGTCCCTGTCTCTCAGGGAGATATATGTACACTGACTGGTGTCTCTCAGTCCCTGTCTCTCAGGGAGATATCTGCACACTGAGTGGTGTCTCTCAGTCCCTCTCTCTCAGGGAGATATCTGTACAATGAGTGGTGTCTCTCAGTCCCTGTCTCTCAGGGAGATATCTGTACAGTGAGTGGTGTCTCTCAGTCCCTCTCTCTCAGGGAGATATCTGTACTCTGACTGGTGTCTCTCAGTCCCTGTCTCTCAGGGAGATATCTGTACACTGAGTGGTGTCTCTCAGTCCCTCTCTCTCAGGGAGATATCTGTACACTGACTGGTGTCTCTCAGTCCCTCTCTCTCAGGGAGGCATCTGTACACTGAGTGGTGTCTCTCAGTCCCTGTCTCTCAGGGAGATATCTGTACACTGACTGGTGTCTCTCAGTCCCTGTCTCTCAGGGAGCTTTATGTACACTGAGTGGTGTCTCTCAGGGAGATATCTGTACACTGAGTGGTGTCTCTCAGTCCCTCTCTCTCAGGGAGATATCTGTACACTGACTGGTGTCTCTCAGTCCCTGTCTCTCAGGGAGATATCTGTACACTGAGTGGTGTCTCTCAGTCCCTCTCTCTCAGGGAGATATCTGTACACTGACTGGTGTCTCTCAGCCCCTCTCTCTCAGGGAGATATCTGTGCACTGAGTGGTGTCTCACAGTCCCTCTCTCTCAGGGAGATATCTGTACACTGACTGGTGTCTCTCAGTCCCTGTCTCTCAGGGAGATATCTGTACACTGAGTGGTGTCTCTCAGTCCCTCTCTCTCAGGGAGATATCTGTACTCTGACTGGTGTCTCTCAGTCCCTGTCTCTGAGGGAGATATCTGTACACTGAGTGGTGTCTCTCAGTTGCTCTCTCTCAGGGAGATATCTGTACACTGACTGGTGTCTCTCAGTCCCTCTCTCTCAGGGAGATATCTGTACACTGAGTGGTGTCTCTCAGTCCCTCTCTCTCAGGGAGATATCTGTACACTGAGTGGTGTCTCTCAGTCCCTGTCTCTCAGGGAGATATATGTACACTGACTGGTGTCTCTCAGTCCCTCTCTCTCAGGGAGATATCTGTACACTGACTGGTGTCTCTCAGTCCCTCCCTCTCAGGGAGATATCTGTACACTGAGTGGTGTCTCACAGCCCCTGTCTCTCAGGGAGATATCTGTACACTGACTGGTGTCTCTCAGTCCCTGTCTGTCAGGGAGATATCTATACACTGAGTGGTGTCTCTCAGTCCCTCTCTCTGAGAGAGATATCTGTACACTGACTGGTGTCTCACAGTCCCTCTCTCTCAGGGAGACATCTGTACGCTGACTGGTGTCTCTCAGTCCCTGTCTCTCAGGGAGCTTTATGTACACTGAGTGGTGTCTCTCAGTCTCTCTCTCTCAGGGAGATATCTGTACACTGACTGGTGTCTCTCAGTCCCTGTCTCTCAGGGAGATATCTGTACACTGAGTGGTGTCTCACAGTCCCTCTCTCTCAGGGAGATATCTGTACACTGACTGGTGTCTCTCAGTCCCTGTCTCTCAGGGAGATATCTGTCCACTGAGTGGTGTCTCTCAGTCCCTGTCTCTCAGGGAGATATCTATACACTGAGTGGTGTCTCTCAGTCCCTGTCTCTCAGGGAGATATCTGTACACTGACTGGTGTCTCTCAGTCCCTGCCTCTCAGGGAGATATCTGTACGCTGACTGGTCTCTCTCAGTCCCTGTCTCTCAGGGAGATATCTGTACACTGAGTGGTGTCTCTCAGTCCCTCTCTCTCAGGGAGATATCTGTACACTGACTGGTGTCTCTCAGTCCCTCTCTCTCAGGGAGGTATCTGTACACTGAGTGGTGTCTCTCAGTCCCTGTCTCTCAGGGAGATATATGTACACTGACTGGTGTCTCTCAGTCCCTGTCTCTCAGAGAGATATCTGCACACTGAGTGGTGTCTCTCAGTCCCTCTCTCTCAGGGAGATATCTGTACACTGAGTGGTGTCTCTCAGTCCCTCTCTCTCAGGGAGATATCTGTACACTGACTGGTGTCTCTCAGTCCCTGTCTCTCAGGGAGATATCTGTACACTGAGTGGTGTCTCTCAGTCCCTCTCTCTCAGGGAGATATCTGTACACTGACTGGTGTCTCTCAGCCCCTCTCTCTCAGGGAGATATCTGTGCACTGAGTGGTGTCTCACAGTCCCTCTCTCTCAGGGAGATATCTGTACACTGACTGGTGTCTCTCAGTCCCTGTCTCTCAGGGAGATATCTGTACACTGAGTGGTGTCTCTCAGTCCCTCTCTCTCAGGGAGATATCTGTACTCTGACTGGTGTCTCTCAGTCCCTGTCTCTGAGGGAGATATCTGTACACTGAGTGGTGTCTCTCAGTTGCTCTCTCTCAGGGAGATATCTGTACACTGACTGGTGTCTCTCAGTCCCTCTCTCTCAGGGAGATATCTGTACACTGAGTGGTGTCTCTCAGTCCCTCTCTCTCAGGGAGATATCTGTACACTGAGTGGTGTCTCTCAGTCCCTGTCTCTCAGGGAGATATATGTACACTGACTGGTGTCTCTCAGTCCCTCTCTCTCAGGGAGATATCTGTACACTGAGTGGTGTCTCTCAGTCCCTCTCTCTCAGGGAGATATCTGTACACTGAGTGGTGTCTCTCAGTCCCTGTCTCTCAGGGAGATATATGTACACTGACTGGTGTCTCTCAGTCCCTCTCTCTCAGGGAGATATCTGTACTCTGACTGGTGTCTCTCAGTCCCTGTCTCTGAGGGAGATATCTGTACACTGAGTGGTGTCTCTCAGTTGCTCTCTCTCAGGGCGATATCTGTACACTGACTGGTGTCTCTCAGTCCCTCTCTCTCAGGGAGATATCTGTACACTGAGTGGTGTCTCTCAGTCCCTCTCTCTCAGGGAGATATCTGTACACTGAGTGGTGTCTCTCAGTCCCTCTCTCTCAGGGAGATATCTGTACTCTGACTGGTGTCTCTCAGTCCCTGTCTCTGAGGGAGATATCTGTACACTGAGTGGTGTCTCTCAGTTGCTCTCTCTCAGGGAGATATCTGTACACTGACTGGTGTCTCTCAGTCCCTCTCTCTCAGGGAGATATCTGTACACTGAGTGGTGTCTCTCAGTCCCTCTCTCTCAGGGAGATATCTGTACACTGAGTGGTGTCTCTCAGTCCCTGTCTCTCAGGGAGATATATGTACACTGACTGGTGTCTCACAGTCCCTCTCTCTCAGGGAGACATCTGTACGCTGACTGGTGTCTCTCAGTCCCTGTCTCTCAGGGAGCTTTATGTACACTGAGTGGTGTCTCTCAGTCTCTCTCTCTCAGGGAGATATCTGTACACTGACTGGTGTCTCTCAGTCCCTGTCTCTCAGGGAGATATCTGTACACTGAGTGGTGTCTCACAGTCCCTCTCTCTCAGGGAGATATCTGTACACTGACTGGTGTCTCTCAGTCCCTGTCTCTCAGGGAGATATCTGTACACTGAGTGGTGTCTCTCAGTCCCTGTCTCTCAGGGAGATATCTATACACTGAGTGGTGTCTCTCAGTCCCTGTCTCTCAGGGAGATATCTGTACACTGACTGGTGTCTCTCAGTCCCTGCCTCTCAGGGAGATATCTGTACGCTGACTGGTGTCTCTCAGTCCCTGTCTCTCAGGGAGATATCTGTACACTGAGTGGTGTCTCTCAGTCCCTCTCTCTCAGGGAGATATCTGTACACTGACTGGTGTAGGAGGGAGGGCTTCCAGTTCTTGGATAATTGGACTGCATTCTGGGGAAGATGGGACCTGTTCAAACAGGACGGGCTGCATCTGAACCAGAGGGGCACCAATATCCTGGGAGGGAGGTTTGCTAGTACTGTTCGGGAGGGTTTAAACTAGTTTGGGAGGGGGATGGGAACCGGACTTGTAATCCAGGGACCAGTGGGTCCACTCAGAAAGACAAAGAGTGTAGTGAGGTATTGGGGAAGGTAGCACTGTCACAGAGGACAGATGGGCACGGAGAAGGGTTAAAGTGCGTATACTTCAACGCAAGAAGCATCAGGAATAAGGTGAGTGAATTGAAGGCGTGGATGGGCACTTGGGACTACGATGTTGTGGCCATCACTGAAACGTGGATAGGTGAGGGGGAGGAATGGTTTTTGGAGGTACCTGGTTATAGATGTTTTCATAAGATTAGGAATGGTGGTAAAAGAGGTGGGGGGGTGGCATTGTTAGTTAGAAATAGTGTAACAACTGCTGAAAGAATTTTCGAGGAGGATCTGCCGACTGAGGCACTGTGGGTTGAGGTCAGGAACAGGAAAGGAGCAGTCACCTTGATGGGAGTTTTCTATAGGCCCCCCAATAGCAGCAGGGAGGTGGAAGAGCAGATTGGGAAACAGATTTTGGAAAGGAGCAGAAGTCACAGGGTAGTAATTATGGGGGATTTCAACTTCCCAAATATTGATTGGCAACTCTTTAGATCGAATAGTTTGGATGGGGTAGTGTTTGTGCAGTATGTCCAGGAAGCTTTTCTGACTCAGTATGTAGACTGCCCGACCAGAGGGGAGGCAATATTGGATTTGGTACTAGGTAATGAACCAGGGCAAGTGATAGAGCTGTTGGTGGGCGAGCACTTTGGAGATAGTGATCACAATTCTGTAGCATTCACTGTGGTAATGGAGAGGGATAGGTATGTGCAACAGGGCAAGGTTTACAATTGGGGGAAGGGTAGATATGATGCTGTCAGGCAGGAACTGAGGAGCATAAGTTGGGAGCATATGCTGGCAGGGAAGGGCACGGTCGAAATGTGGAACTTTTTCAAGGAGCAGATAGTAGGGGCCATTGATAAGCATGTCCCTGTCAGACAGGGAAGGGATGGTCATGTGAGGGAACCGTGGTTGACAAGAGAGGTTGAGAGTCATGTTAGGAAGAAGAAGGATGCGTATATAAAGTTGAGGAAAAAGGGCACAGGCATAGCTCTGGAGGGATACAAGATGGCCAGGAAGGATCTGAAGAAAGGGATTAGGAGAGCTAAGAGAGGGCATGAAAAATGCTTGGCGGGTAGGATAAAAGAAAACCCCAAGGCCTTTTACGCGTATGTCAGAAATATGAGGATGACTAGGGGGACCGTAGGTCCGGTCAAGGACAATAGCGGGAGACTGTGTGTTGAGCCGGAAGAGATAAGTGAGGTTTTGAATGAGTACTTCTCTTCGGTATTTACGAATGAGAAGGGGTGTATTACTGAAGAGGACGGTGGGAAGCAGACTGGTAAGCTCGAGGAAGTGCTCGTTAGGAGGGAAGATGTGTTGGGGTTTTTGAATAACTTGAAGATAGACAAGTCTCCCGGGCCTGACGGGGTATATCCAAGGATGTTATGGGAAGCAAGGGATGAAATTGCAGAGCCGCTGGCAATGATCTTTTCATCTTCTCTGCTGACGGGGGTGGTACCAGGTGATTGGAGGGTGGCAAATGTTGTGCCCCTGTTCAAGAAAGGGAATAGGAACAACCCTGGGAATTACAGGCCAGTTAGTCTTACTTCAGTGGTAGGCAAGTTGATGGAAAAGGTGCTGAGGGATAGGATTTCTGAGCATCTGGAAAGACACTGCTTGATTCGGGACAGTCAGCACGGTTTTGTGAGGGGTAGGTCTTGCCTCACAAGCCTGATTGAATTCTTTGAGCAGGTGACCAAGCAAGTGGATGAGGGTAAACCAGTGGATGTGGTGTACATGGATTTTAGTAAGGCATTTGATAAGGTCCCCCATGGTAGACTTATGGAGAAAGTCAGGAGGCATGGGATAGTGGGGAATGTGGCCAATTGGATTAAGAATTGGCTAACTGATAGAAGGCAGAGAGTGGTCTTAGATGGTAAATACTCAGCCTGGAGCCCAGTTACCAGTGGCGTGCCGCAGGGATCAGTTCTGGGTCCTCTCCTGTTTGTGATTTTTATTAACGACTTGGATGAGGAAGTCGAAGGGTGGGTCAGTAAATTTGCAGATGATACAAAGGTTGGTGGAGTTGTGGATACCGAGGAGGGCTATTGTCGTCTGCAAAGGGACTTGGATAGGTTGCAGTGCTGGGCTGAAAAGTGGCAGATGGAGTTTAACCCTGAAAAGTGTGAGGTCGTCCATTTTGGAAGGACAAACATGAATGCAAAATACTGGGTTAACGGTAGGGTTCTTGGGCATGTGGAGGAGCAGAGAGACCTTGGGGTCTATGTGCATAGATCATTGAAAGTTGCAACTCAAGTGGATAGGGCTGTGAAGAAGGCATATGGGGTGTTAGCGTTCATTAGCAGAGGGATTGAATTTAAGAGCCGTGAGGTGATGATGCAGCTGTACAGGACCTTGGTAAGGCCTCATTTGGAGTACTGTGTGCAGTTCTGGTCGCCTCATTTTAGGAAGGATGTGGAAGCCTTGGAGAGGGTGCAGAGGAGATTTACCAGGATGTTGCCTGGAATGGAGAATAAGTCTTACGAGGAAAGGCTGAACATTCTAGGCCTCTTCTCATTAGAAAGGAGAAGGATGAGGGGTGACATGATAGAGGTTTATAAGATGATCAGGGGAATAGATAGGGTAGACAGTCAGAAACTTTTTCCCCGGGTGGAGCAAAGCGTTACAAGGGGTCATAAATTTAAGGTGAAGGGTGGGAGATATAAGGGGGATGTCAGGGGAAGGTTCTTTACCCAGAGAGTGGTCGAGGCATGGAATGCCTTGCCCGGGGAAGTTGTTGAGTCAGAAACTTTAGGGACTTTCAAAAGGCTTTTGGATAGGTATATGGATAAAGGAGAATGATGGGGTATAGATTAAATTGTCCTTGACAGAGGACAAAGGATCGGCACAACATCGTGGGCCGAAGGGCCTGTTCTGTGCTGTATTTTTCTATGTTCTATGTTCTATGTCTCTCAGTCCCTCTCTCTCAGGGAGGTATCTGTACACTGAGTGGTGTCTCTCAGTCCCTGTCTCTCAGGGAGATATATGTACACTGACTGGTGTCTCTCAGTCCCTGTCTCTCAGAGAGATATCTGCACACTGAGTGGTGTCTCTCAGTCCCTCTCTCTCAGGGAGATATCTGTACAATGAGTGGTGTCTCTCAGTCCCTGTCTCTCAGGGAGATATCTGTACAGTGAGTGGTGTCTCTCAGTCCCTCTCTCTCAGGGAGATATCTGTACTCTGACTGGTGTCTCTCAGTCCCTGTCTCTCAGGGAGATATCTGTACACTGAGTGGTGTCTCTCAGTCCCTCTCTCTCAGGGAGATATCTGTACACTGACTGGTGTCTCTCAGTCCCTCTCTCTCAGGGAGATATCTGTACACTGACTGGTGTCTCTCAGTCCCTGTCTCTCAGGGAGCTTTATGTACACTGAGTGGTGTCTCTCAGGGAGATATCTGTACACTGAGTGGTGTCTCTCAGTCCCTCTCTCTCAGGGAGATATCTGTACACTGACTGGTGTCTCTCAGCCCCTCTCTCTCAGGGAGATATCAGTGCACTGAGTGGTGTCTCACAGTCCCTCTCTCTCAGGGAGATATCTGTACACTGACTGGTGTCTCTCAGTCCCTGTCTCTCAGGGAGATATCTGTACACTGTGTGGTGTCTCTCAGTCCCTCTCTCTCAGGGAGATAACTGTACTCTGACTGGTGTCTCTCAGTCCCTGACTCTGAGGGAGATATCTGTACACTGAGTGGTGTCTCTCAGTTGCTCTCTCTCAGGGAGATATCTGTACACTGAGTGGTGTCTCACAGCCCCTGTCTCTCAGGGAGATATCTGTACACTGACTGGTGTCTCTCAGTCCCTGTCTGTCAGGGAGATATCTATACACTGAGTGGTGTCTCTCAGTCCCTCTCTCTGAGAGAGATATCTGTACACTGACTGGTGTCTCACAGTCCCTCTCTCTCAGGGAGACATCTGTACGCTGACTGGTGTCTCTCAGTCCCTGTCTCTCAGGGAGCTTTATGTACACTGAGTGGTGTCTCTCAGTCTCTCTCTTTCAGGGAGATATCTGTACACTGACTGGTGTCTCTCAGTCCCTGTCTCTCAGAGAGATATCTGTACACTGAGTGGTGTCTCACAGTCCCTCTCTCTCAGGGAGATATCTGTACACTGACTGGTGTCTCTCAGTCCCTGTCTCTCAGGGAGATATCTGTACACTGAGTGGTGTCTCTCAGTCCCTGTCTCTCAGGGAGATATCTATACACTGAGTGGTGTCTCTCAGTCCCTGTCTCTCAGGGAGATATCTGTACACTGACTGGTGTCTCTCAGTCCCTGCCTCTCAGGGAGATATCTGTACGCTGACTGGTCTCTCTCAGTCCCTGTCTCTCAGGGAGATATCTGTACACTGAGTGGTGTCTCTCAGTCCCTCTCTCTCAGGGAGATATCTGTACACTGACTGGTGTATCTCAGTCCCTCTCTCTCAGGGAGGTATCTGTACACTGAGTGGTGTCTCTCAGTCCCTGTCTCTCAGGGAGATATATGTACACTGACTGGTGTCTCTCAGTCCCTGTCTCTCAGAGAGATATCTGCACACTGAGTGGTGTCTCTCAGTCCCTCTCTCTCAGGGAGATATCTGTACACTGAGTGGTGTCTCTCAGTCCCTCTCTCTCAGGGAGATATCTGTACACTGACTGGTGTCTCTCAGTCCCTGTCTCTCAGGGAGATATCTGTACACGGAGTGGTGTCTCTCAGTCCCTCTCTCTCAGGGAGATATCTGTACACTGACTGGTGTCTCTCAGCCCCTCTCTCTCAGGGAGATATCTGTGCACTGAGTGGTGTCTCACAGTCCCTCTCTCTCAGGGAGATATCTGTACACTGACTGGTGTCTCTCAGTCCCTGTCTCTCAGGGAGATATCTGTGCACTGAGTGGTGTCTCTCAGTCCCTCTCTCTCAGGGAGATATCTGTACTCTGACTGGTGTCTCTCAGTCCCTGTCTCTGAGGGAGATATCTGTACACTGAGTGGTGTCTCTCAGTTGCTCTCTCTCAGGGAGATATCTGTACACTGACTGGTGTCTCTCAGTCCCTCTCTCTCAGGGAGATATCTGTACACTGAGTGGTGTCTCTCAGTCCCTCTCTCTCAGGGAGATATCTGTACACTGAGTGGTCTCTCTCAGTCCCTGTCTCTCAGGGAGATATCTGTACACTGAGTGGTGTCTCTCAGTCCCTCTCTCTCAGGGAGATATCTGTACACTGACTGGTGTCTCTCAGTCCCTCTCTCTCAGGGAGGTATCTGTACACTGAGTGGTGTCTCTCAGTCCCTGTCTCTCAGGGAGATATATGTACACTGACTGGTGTCTCTCAGTCCCTGTCTCTCAGAGAGATATCTGCACACTGAGTGGTGTCTCTCAGTCCCTCTCTCTCAGGGAGATATCTGTACACTGAGTGGTGTCTCTCAGTCCCTCTCTCTCAGGGAGATATCTGTACACTGACTGGTGTCTCTCAGTCCCTGTCTCTCAGGGAGATATCTGTACACTGAGTGGTGTCTCTCAGTCCCTCTCTCTCAGGGAGATATCTGTACACTGACTGGTGTCTCTCAGCCCCTCTCTCTCAGGGAGATATCTGTGCACTGAGTGGTGTCTCACAGTCCCTCTCTCTCAGGGAGATATCTGTACACTGACTGGTGTCTCTCAGTCCCTGTCTCTCAGGGAGATATCTGTGCACTGAGTGGTGTCTCTCAGTCCCTCTCTCTCAGGGAGATATCTGTACTCTGACTGGTGTCTCTCAGTCCCTGTCTCTGAGGGAGATATCTGTACACTGAGTGGTGTCTCTCAGTTGCTCTCTCTCAGGGAGATATCTGTACACTGACTGGTGTCTCTCAGTCCCTCTCTCTCAGGGAGATATCTGTACACTGAGTGGTGTCTCTCAGTCCCTCTCTCTCAGGGAGATATCTGTACACTGAGTGGTGTCTCTCAGTCCCTGTCTCTCAGGGAGATATATGTACACTGACTGGTGTCTCTCAGTCCCTCTCTCTCAGGGAGATATCTGTACACTGACTGGTGTCTCTCAGTCCCTCCCTCTCAGGGAGATATCTGTACACTGAGTGGTGTCTCACAGCCCCTGTCTCTCAGGGAGATATCTGTACACTGACTGGTGTCTCTCAGTCCCTGTCTGTCAGGGAGATATCTATACACTGAGTGGTGTCTCTCAGTCCCTCTCTCTGAGAGAGATATCTGTACACTGACTGGTGTCTCACAGTCCCTCTCTCTCAGGGAGACATCTGTACGCTGACTGGTGTCTCTCAGTCCCTGTCTCTCAGGGAGCTTTATGTACATTGAGTGGTGTCTCTCAGTCTCTCTCTCTCAGGGAGATATCTGTACACTGACTGGTGTCTCTCAGTCCCTGTCTCTCAGGGAGATATCTGTACACTGAGTGGTGTCTCACAGTCCCTCTCTCTCAGGGAGATATCTGTACACTGACTGGTGTCTCTCAGTCCCTGTCTCTCAGGGAGATATCTGTACACTGAGTGGTGTCTCTCAGTCCCTGTCTCTCAGGGAGATATCTATACACTGAGTGGTGTCTCTCAGTCCCTGTCTCTCAGGGAGATATCTGTACACTGACTGGTGTCTCTCAGTCCCTGCCTCTCAGGGAGATATCTGTACGCTGACTGGTGTCTCTCAGTCCCTGTCTCTCAGGGAGATATCTGTACACTGAGTGGTGTCTCTCAGTCCCTCTCTCTCAGGGAGATATCTGTACACTGACTGGTGTCTCTCAGTCCCTCTCTCTCAGGGAGGTATCTGTACACTGAGTGGTGTCTCTCAGTCCCTGTCTCTCAGGGAGATATATGTACACTGACTGGTGTCTCTCAGTCCCTGTCTCTCAGAGAGATATCTGCACACTGAGTGGTGTCTCTCAGTCCCTCTCTCTCAGGGAGATATCTGTACAATGAGTGGTGTCTCTCAGTCCCTGTCTCTCAGGGAGATATCTGTACAGTGAGTGGTGTCTCTCAGTCCCTCTCTCTCAGGGAGATATCTGTACTCTGACTGGTGTCTCTCAGTCCCTGTCTCTCAGGGAGATATCTGTACACTGAGTGGTGTCTCTCAGTCCCTCTCTCTCAGGGAGATATCTGTACACTGACTGGTGTCTCTCAGTCCCTCTCTCTCAGGGAGATATCTGTACACTGACTGGTGTCTCTCAGTCCCTGTCTCTCAGGGAGCTTTATGTACACTGAGTGGTGTCTCTCAGGGAGATATCTGTACACTGAGTGGTGTCTCTCAGTCCCTCTCTCTCAGGGAGATATCTGTACACTGACTGGTGTCTCTCAGCCCCTCTCTCTCAGGGAGATATCTGTGCACTGAGTGGTGTCTCACAGTCCCTCTCTCTCAGGGAGATATCTGTACACTGACTGGTGTCTCTCAGTCCCTGTCTCTCAGGGAGATATCTGTACACTGTGTGGTGTCTCTCAGTCCCTCTCTCTCAGGGAGATAACTGTACTCTGACTGGTGTCTCTCAGTCCCTGACTCTGAGGGAGATATCTGTACACTGAGTGGTGTCTCTCAGTTGCTCTCTCTCAGGGAGATATCTGTACACTGACTGGTGTCTCTCAGTCCCTCTCTCTCAGGGAGATATCTGCACACTGAGTGGTGTCTCTCAGTCCCTGTCTCTCAGGGTGATATCTGTACACTGACTGGTGTCTCTCAGTCCCTCTCTCTCAGGGAGATATCTGTACACTGACTGGTGTCTCTCAGTCCCTCCCTCTCAGGGAGATATCTGTACACTGAGTGGTGTCTCACAGCCCCTGTCTCTCAGGGAGATATCTGTACACTGACTGGTGTCTCTCAGTCCCTATCTGTCAGGGAGATATCTATACACTGAGTGGTGTCTCTCAGTCCCTCTCTCTCAGGGAGATATCTGTACACTGACTGGTGTCTCACAGTCCCTCTCTCTCAGGGAGACATCTGTACACCGAGTGGTGTCTCTCAGTCCCTCTCTCTCAGGGAGATATCTGTACACTGACTGGTGTCTCTCAGTCCCTGTCTCTCAGGGAGATATCTGTACACTGAGTGGTGTCTCACAGTCCCTCTCTCTCAGGGAGATATCTGTACACTGACTGGTGTCTCTCAGTCCCTGTCTCTCAGGGAGATATCTGTACACTGACTGGTGTCTCTCAGTCCCCCTCTCTCAGGGAGATATCTGTACGCTGACTAGTGTCTCTCAGTCCCTCTGTCTCAGGGAGATATCTGTACACTGAGTGGTGTCTCTCAGTCCCTCTCTCTCAGGGAGATATCTGTACACTGAGTGGTGTCTCTCAGTCCCTGTCTCTCAGGGAGATATATGTACACTGACTGGTGTCTCTCAGTCCCTCTCTCTCAGGGAGATATCTGTACACTGACTGGTGTCTCTCAGTCCCTGTCTCTCAGGGAGATATCTGTACACTGAGTGGTGTCTCACAGCCCCTGTCTCTCAGGGAGATATCTGTACACTGACTGGTGTCTCTCAGTCCCTGTCTGTCAGGGAGATATCTATACACTGAGTGGTGTCTCTCAGTCCCTCTCTCTGAGAGAGATATCTGTACACTGACTGGTGTCTCACAGTCCCTCTCTCTCAGGGAGACATCTGTACGCTGACTGGTGTCTCTCAGTCCCTGTCTCTCAGGGAGCTTTATGTACACTGAGTGGTGTCTCTCAGCCCCTCTCTCTCAGGGAGATATCTGTGCACTGAGTGGTGTCTCACAGTCCCTCTCTCTCAGGGAGATATCTGTACACTGACTGGTGTCTCTCAGTCCCTGTCTCTCAGGGAGATATCTGTACACTGTTTGGTTTCTCTCAGTCCCTCTCTCTCAGGGAGATAAATGTACTCTGACTGGTGTCTCTCAGTCCCTGACTCTGAGGGAGATATCTGTACACTGAGTGGTGTCTCTCAGTTGCTCTCTCTCAGGGAGATATCTGTACACTGACTGGTGTCTCTCAGTCCCTCTCTCTCAGGGAGATATCTGCACACTGAGTGGTGTCTCTCAGTCCCTGTCTCTCAGGGTGATATCTGTACACTGACTGGTGTCTCTCAGTCCCTCTCTCTCAGGGAGATATCTGTACACTGACTGGTGTCTCTCAGTCCCTCCCTCTCAGGGAGATATCTGTACACTGAGTGGTGTCTCACAGCCCCTGTCTCTCAGGGAGATATCTGTACACTGACTGGTGTCTCTCAGTCCCTATCTGTCAGGGAGATATCTATACACTGAGTGGTGTCTCTCAGTCCCTCTCTCTCAGGGAGATATCTGTACACTGACTGGTGTCTCACAGTCCCTCTCTCTCAGGGAGACATCTGTACACCGAGTGGTGTCTCTCAGTCCCTCTCTCTCAGGGAGATATCTGTACACTGACTGGTGTCTCTCAGTCCCTGTCTCTCAGGGAGATATCTGTACACTGAGTGGTGTCTCACAGTCCCTCTTTCTCAGGGAGATATCTGTACACTGACTGTTGTCTCTCAGTCCCTGTCTCTCAGGGAGATATCTGTACACTGACTGGTGTCTCTCAGTCCCCCTCTCTCAGGGAGATATCTGTACGCTGACTAGTGTCTCTCAGTCCCTCTCTCTCAGGGAGATATCTGTACACTGAGTGGTGTCTCTCAGTCCCTCTCTCTCAGGGAGATATCTGTACACTGACTGGTGTCTCTCAGTCCCTTTCTCTCAGGGAGATATATGTACACTGACTGGTGTCTCTCAGTCCCTCTCTCAGGGAGGTATCTGTACACTGAGTGGTGTCTCTCAGTCCCTGTCTCTCAGGGAGATATATGTACACTGACTGGTGTCTCTCAGTCCTTGTCTCTCAGGGAGATTTCTGTACACTGAGTGGTGTCTCTCAGTCCCTCTCTCTCAGGGAGATATCTGTACACTGAGTGGTGTCTCTCAGTTCCTGTCTCTCAGGGAGATATCTGTACACTGAATGGTGTCTCTCAGTCCCTCTCTCTCAGGGAGAT
Organism: Heterodontus francisci; assembly: GCF_036365525.1. Classification (NCBI taxonomy): domain Eukaryota; kingdom Metazoa; phylum Chordata; class Chondrichthyes; order Heterodontiformes; family Heterodontidae; genus Heterodontus; species Heterodontus francisci. Next base: position 1,135,752 of record NW_027141983.1, on the reverse strand, counting down.
ATCTGTACGCTGACTGGTGTCTCTCAGTCCCTGTCTCTCAGGGAGATATCTGTACACTGAGTGGTGTCTCTCAGTCCCTCTCTCTCAGGGAGATATCTGTACACTGACTGGTGTCTCTCAGTCCCTCTCTCTCAGGGAGATATCTGTACACTGAGTGGTGTCTCTCAGTCCCTGTCTCTCAGGGAGATATCTGTACACAGACTGGTGTCTCTCAGTCCCTGTCTCTCAGGGAGCTTTATGTACACTGAGTGGTGTCTCTCAGGGAGATATCTGTACACTGAGTGGTGTCTCTCAATCCCTCTCTCTCAGGGAGATATCTGTGCACTGAGTGGTGTCTCACAGTCCCTCACTCTCAGGGAGATATCTGTACACTGACTGGTGTCTCTCAGTCCCTGTCTCTCAGGGTGATATCTGGACACTGAGTGGTGTCTCTCAGTCCCTCTCTCTCAGGGAGATATCTGTACTCTGACTGGTGTCTCTCAGTCCCTGTCTCTCAGGGAGATCTCTGTACACTGAGTGGTGTCTCTCAGTCCCTGTCTCTCAGGGAGATATCTGTACACTGACTGGTGTCTCTCAGTCCCTGTCTCTCAGGGAGATATCTGTACACTGACTGGTGTCTCTCAGTCCCTGCCTCTCAGGGAGATATCTGTACGCAGACTGGTGTCTCTCAGTCCCCGTCTCTCAGGGAGATATCTGTACACTGAGTGGTGTCTCTCAGTCCCTCTCTCTCAGGGAGATATCTGTACACTGACTGGTGTCTCTCAGTCCCTCTCTCTCAGGGAGGTATCTGTACACTGAGTGGTGTCTCTCAGTCCCTGTCTCTCAGGGAGATATATGTACACTGACTGGTGTCTCTCAGTCCCTGTCTCTCAGGGAGATATCTGCACACTGAGTGGTGTCTCTCAGTCCCTCTCTCTCAGGGAGATATCTGTACAATGAGTGGTGTCTCTCAGTCCCTGTCTCTCAGGGAGATATCTGTACACTGACTGGTGTCTCTCAGTCCCTGTCTCTCAGGGAGATATCTGTACACTGACTGGTGTCTCTCAGTCCCCCTCTCTCAGGGAGATATCTGTACGCTGACTAGTGTCTCTCAGTCCCTCTCTCTCAGGGAGATATCTGTACACTGAGTGGTGTCTCTCAGTCCCTCTCTCTCAGGGAGATATCTGTACACTGACTGGTGTCTCTCAGTCCCTTTCTCTCAGGGAGATATATGTACACTGACTGGTGTCTCTCAGTCCCTCTCTCAGGGAGGTATCTGTACACTGAGTGGTGTCTCTCAGTCCCTGTCTCTCAGGGAGATATATGTACACTGACTGGTGTCTCTCAGTCCTTGTCTCTCAGGGAGATATCTGTACACTGAGTGGTGTCTCTCAGTCCCTCTCTCTCAGGGAGATATCTGTACACTGAGTGGTGTCTCTCAGTTCCTGTCTCTCAGGGAGATATCTGTCCAATGAATGGTGTCTCTCAGTCCCTCTCTCTCAGGGAGATATCTGTACGCTGAATGGTGTCTCTCAGTCCCTGTCTCTCAGGGAGATATCTGTACACTGAGTGGTGTCTCTCAGTCCCTCTCTCTCAGGGAGATATCTGTACACTGACTGGTGTCTCTCAGTCCCTCTCTCTCAGGGAGATATCTGTACACTGAGTGGTGTCTCTCAGTCCCTGTCTCTCAGGGAGATATCTGTACACAGACTGGTGTCTCTCAGTCCCTGTCTCTCAGGGAGCTTTATGTACACTGAGTGGTGTCTCTCAGGGAGATATCTGTACACTGAGTGGTGTCTCTCAGTCCCTCTCTCTCAGGGAGATATCTGTGCACTGAGTGGTGTCTCACAGTCCCTCTCTCTCAGGGAGATATCTGTACACTGACTGGTGTCTCTCAGTCCCTGTCTCTCAGGGTGATATCTGTACACTGAGTGGTGTCTCTCAGTCCCTCTCTCTCAGGGAGATATCTGTACTCTGACTGGTGTCTCTCAGTCCCTGTCTCTCAGGGAGATATCTGTACACTGAGTGGTGTCTCTCAGTCCCTGTCTCTCAGGGAGATATCTGTACACTGACTGGTGTCTCTCAGTCCCTCTCTCTCAGGGAGATATCTGTACACTGACTGGTGTCTCTCAGTCCCTGCCTCTCAGGGAGATATCTGTACGCTGACTGGTGTCTCTCAGTTCCTGTCTCTCAGGGAGATATCTGTACACTGAGTGGTGTCTCTCAGTCCCTCTCTCACAGGGAGATATCTGTACACTGACTGGTGTCTCTCAGTCCCTCTCTCTGAGGGAGGTATCTGTACACTGAGTGGTGTCTCTCAGTCCCTGTCTCTCAGGGAGATATATGTACACTGACTGGTGTCTCTCAGTCGCTGTCTCTCAGGGAAATATCTGCACACTGAGTGGTGTCTCTCATTCCCTCTCTCTCAGGGAGATATCTGTACAATGAGTGGTGTCTCTCAGTCCCTGTCTCTCAGGGAGATATCTGTACAGTGAGTGGTGTCTCTCAGTCCCTCTCTATCAGGGAGATATCTGTACTCTGACTGGTGTCTCTCAGTCCCTGTCTCTCAGGGAGATATCTGTACACTGAGTGGTGTCTCTCAGTCCCTCTCTCTCAGGGAGATATCTGTACACTGACTGGAGTCTCTCAGTCCCTCTCTCTCAGGGAGGCATCTGTACACTGAGTGGTGTCTCTCAGTCCCTGTCTCTCAGGGAGCTTTATGTACACTGAGTGGTGTCTCTCAGGGAGATATCTGTACACTGAGTGGTGTCTCACAGCCCCTGTCTCTCAGGGAGATATCTGTACACTGAGTGGTGTCTCTCAGTCCCTCTCTCTCAGGGAGATATCTGTACGCTGACTAGTGTCTCTCAGTCCCTCTCTCTCAGGGAGATATCTGTACACTGACTGGTGTCTCTCAGTCCCTGTCTCTCAGGGAGATATCTGTACACTGACTGGTGTCTCTCAGTCCCTGTCTCTCAGGGAGATATCTATACACTGAGTGGTGTCTCTCAGTCCCTGTCTCTCAGGGAGATATCTGTACACTGACTGGTGTCTCTCAGTCCCTCTCTCTCAGGGAGATATCTGTACGCTGACTAGTGTCTCTCAGTCCCTCTCTCTCAGGGAGATATCTGTACACTGAGTGGTGTCTCTCAGTCCCTCTCTCTCAGGGAGACATCTGTACGCTGAGTGGTGTCTCTCAGTCCCTGTCTCTCAGGGAGATATCTGTACTCTGACTGGTGTCTCTCAGTCCCTGTCTCTCAGGGAGATATCTGTACACTGAGTGGTCTCTCACAGCCCCTGTCTCTCAGGGAGATATCTGGACACGCACTGGTATCTCTCTGTCCCTGTCTCTCAGGGAGGTATCTGTACACTGAGTGGTGTCTCTCAGTCCCTGTCTCTCAGGGAGATATCTGTACACTGACTGGTGTCTCTCAGTCCCTGCCTCTCAGGGAGATATATGTACGCTGACTGGTGTCTCTCAGTCCCTGTCTCTCAGGGAGATATCTGTACACTGAGTGGTGTCTCTCAGTCCCTCTCTCTCAGGGAGATATCTGTACACTGACTGGTGTCTCTCAGTCCCTCTCTCTCAGGGAGGTATCTGTACACTGAGTGGTGTCTCTCAGTCCCTGTCTCTCAGGGAGATATATGTACACTGACTGGTGTCTCTCAGTCCCTGTCTCTCAGGGAGATATCTGCACACTGAGTGGTGTCTCTCAGTCCCTCTCTCTCAGGGAGATATCTGTACAATGAGTGGTGTCTCTCAGTCCCTGTCTCTCAGGGAGATATCTGTACAGTGAGTGGTGTCTCTCAGTCCCTCTCTCTCAGGGAGATATCTGTACGCTGACTGGTGTCTCTCAGTCCCTGTCTCTCAGGGAGATATCTGTACACTGAGTGGTGTCTCTCAGTCCCTCTCTCTCAGGGAGATATCAGTACACTGACTGGTGTCTCTCAGTCCCTCTCTCTCAGGGAGGCATCTGTACACTGAGTGGTGTCTCTCAGTCCCTGTCTCTCAGGGAGATATCTGTACACTGACTGGTGTCTCTCTGTCCCTGTCTCTCAGGGAGCTTTATGTACACTGAGTGGTGTCTCTCAGGGAGAAATCTGTACACTGAGTGGAGTCTCTCAGTCCCTCTCTCTCAGGGAGATATCTGTACACTGACTGGTGTCTCTCAGCCCCTCTCTCTCAGGGAGATATCTGTGCACTGAGTGGTGTCTCACAGTCCCTCTCTCTCAGGGAGATATCTGTACACTGACTGGTGTCTCTCAGTCCCTGTCTCTCAGGGAGATATCTGTACACTGTGTGGTGTCTCTCAGTCCCTCTCTCTCAGGGAGATATCTGTACTCTGACTGGTGTCTCTCAGTCCCTGTCTCTGAGGGAGATATCTGTACACTGAGTGGTGTCTCTCATTTGCTCTCTCTCAGGGAGATATCTGTACACTGACTGGTGGCTCTCAGTCCCTGTCTCTCAGGGAGATATCTGTACACTGAGTGGTGTCTCTCAGTCCCTCTCTCTCAGAGAGATATCTGTACACTGACTGGTGTCTCTCAGCCCCTCTCTCTCAGGGAGATATCTGTGCACTGAGTGGTGTCTCACAGTCCCTCTCTCTCAGGGAGATATCTGTACACTGACTGGTGTCTCTCAGTCCCTGTCTCTCAGGGAGATATCTGTACACTGAGTGTTGTCTCTCAGTCCCTCTATCTCAGGGAGATATCCGTACACTGACTGGTGTCTCTCAGTCCCTGTCTCTGAGGGAGATATCTATACACTGAGTGGTGTCTCTCAGTTGCTCTCTCTCAGGGAGATATATGTACACTGACTGGTGTCTCTCAGTCCCTCTCTCTCAGGGAGATATCTGTACGCTGACTAGTGTCTCTCAGTCCCTCTCTCTCAGGGAGATATCTGTACACTGAGCGGTGTCTCTCAGTCCCTCTCTCTCAGGGAGATATCTGTACACTGACTGGTGTCTCTCAGTCCCTGTCTCTCAGGGAGCTTTATGTACACTGAGTGGTGTCTCTCAGGGAGATATCTGTACACTGAGTGGTGTCTCTCAGTCCCTCTCTCTCAGTGAGATATCTGTACACTCAGTGGTGTCTCTCAGTCCCCGTCTCTCAGGCAGATATATGTACACTGACTGGTGTCTCTCAGTCCCTCTCTCTCAGGGAGATATCTGTACAGTGACTGGTGTCTCTCAGTCCCTCCCTCTCAGGGAGATATCTGTACACTGAGTGGTGTCTCACAGCCCCTGTCTCTCAGGGAGATATCTGTACACTGACTGGTGTCTCTCAGTCCCTGTCTGTCAGGGAGATATCTATACACTGAGTGGTGTCTCTCAGTCCCTCTCTCTCAGGGAGATATCTGTACACTGACTGGTGTCTCACAGTCCCTCTCTCTCAGGGAGACATCTGTACGCTGACTGGTGTCTCTCAGTCCCTGTCTCTCAGCGAGCTTTATCTACACTGAGTGGTGTCTCTCAGGGAGATATCTGTACACTGACTGGTGTCTCTCAGTCCTTGTCTCTCAGGGAGCTTTATGTACACTGAGTGGTGTCTCTCAGTCCCTCTCTCTCAGGGAGATATCTGTGCACCGACTGGTGTCTCTCAGTCCCTGTCTCTCAGGGAGATATCTGTACACTGAGTGGTGTCTCTCAGTCCCTGTCTCTCAGGGAGCTTTATGTACACTGAGTGGTGTCTCTCAGGGAGATATCTGTGCACTGAGTGGTGTCTCACAGTCCCTCTCTCTCAGGGAGATATCTGTCCACTGACTGGTGTCTCTCAGTCCCTGTCTCTCAGGGAGATATCTGTACACTGAGTGGTGTCTCTCAGTCCCTCTCTCTCAGGGAGATATCTGTACTCTGACTGGTGTCTCTCAGTCCCTGTCTCTGAGGGAGATATCTGTACACTGAGTGGTGTCTCTCAGTTGCTCTCTCTCAGGGAGATATCTGTACACTGACTGGTGTCTCTCAGTCCCTCTCTCTCAGGGAGGTATCTGTACACTGAGTGGTGTCTCTCAGTCCCTGTCTCTCAGGGAGATATATGTACACTGACTGGTGTCTCTCAGTCCCTGTCTCTCAGGGAGATATCTGCACACTGAGTGGTGTCTCTCAGTCCCTCTCTCTCAGGGAGATATCTGTACAATGAGTGGTGTCTCTCAGTCCCTGTCTCTCAGGGAGATATCTGTACAGTGAGTGGTGTCTCTCAGTCCCTCTCTCTCAGGGAGATATCTGTACGCTGACTGGTGTCTCTCAGTCCCTGTCTCTCAGGGAGATATCTGTACACTGAGTGGTGTCTCTCAGTCCCTCTCTCTCAGGGAGATATCAGTACACTGACTGGTGTCTCTCAGTCCCTCTCTCTCAGGGAGGCATCTGTACACTGAGTGGTGTCTCTCAGTCCCTGTCTCTCAGGGAGATATCTGTACACTGACTGGTGTCTCTCAGTCCCTGTCTCTCAGGGAGCTTTATGTACACTGAGTGGTGTCTCTCAGGGAGAAATCTGTACACTGAGTGGAGTCTCTCAGTCCCTCTCTCTCAGGGAGATATCTGTACACTGACTGGTGTCTCTCAGCCCCTCTCTCTCAGGGAGATATCTGTGCACTGAGTGGTGTCTCACAGTCCCTCTCTCTCAGGGAGATATCTGTACACTGACTGGTGTCTCTCAGTCCCTGTCTCTCAGGGAGATATCTGTACACTGTGTGGTGTCTCTCAGTCCCTCTCTCTCAGGGAGATATCTGTACTCTGACTGGTGTCTCTCAGTCCCTGTCTCTGAGGGAGATATCTGTACACTGAGTGGTGTCTCTCATTTGCTCTCTCTCAGGGAGATATCTGTACACTGACTGGTGGCTCTCAGTCCCTGTCTCTCAGGGAGATATCTGTACACTGAGTGGTGTCTCTCAGTCCCTCTCTCTCAGAGAGATATCTGTACACTGACTGGTGTCTCTCAGCCCCTCTCTCTCAGGGAGATATCTGTGCACTGAGTGGTGTCTCACAGTCCCTCTCTCTCAGGGAGATATCTGTACACTGACTGGTGTCTCTCAGTCCCTGTCTCTCAGGGAGATATCTGTACACTGAGTGTTGTCTCTCAGTCCCTCTATCTCAGGGAGATATCCGTACACTGACTGGTGTCTCTCAGTCCCTGTCTCTGAGGGAGATATCTATACACTGAGTGGTGTCTCTCAGTTGCTCTCTCTCAGGGAGATATATGTACACTGACTGGTGTCTCTCAGTCCCTCTCTCTCAGGGAGATATCTGTACGCTGACTAGTGTCTCTCAGTCCCTCTCTCTCAGGGAGATATCTGTACACTGAGCGGTGTCTCTCAGTCCCTCTCTCTCAGGGAGATATCTGTACACTGACTGGTGTCTCTCAGTCCCTGTCTCTCAGGGAGCTTTATGTACACTGAGTGGTGTCTCTCAGGGAGATATCTGTACACTGAGTGGTGTCTCTCAGTCCCTCTCTCTCAGTGAGATATCTGTACACTCAGTGGTGTCTCTCAGTCCCCGTCTCTCAGGCAGATATATGTACACTGACTGGTGTCTCTCAGTCCCTCTCTCTCAGGGAGATATCTGTACAGTGACTGGTGTCTCTCAGTCCCTCCCTCTCAGGGAGATATCTGTACACTGAGTGGTGTCTCACAGCCCCTGTCTCTCAGGGAGATATCTGTACACTGACTGGTGTCTCTCAGTCCCTGTCTGTCAGGGAGATATCTATACACTGTGTGGTGTCTCTCAGTCCCTCTCTCTCAGGGAGATATCTGTACACTGACTGGTGTCTCACAGTCCCTCTCTCTCAGGGAGACATCTGTACGCTGACTGGTGTCTCTCAGTCCCTGTCTCTCAGCGAGCTTTATCTACACTGAGTGGTGTCTCTCAGGGAGATATCTGTACACTGACTGGTGTCTCTCAGTCCTTGTCTCTCAGGGAGCTTTATGTACACTGAGTGGTGTCTCTCAGTCCCTCTCTCTCAGGGAGATATCTGTGCACCGACTGGTGTCTCTCAGTCCCTGTCTCTCAGGGAGATATCTGTACACTGAGTGGTGTCTCTCAGTCCCTGTCTCTCAGGGAGCTTTATGTACACTGAGTGGTGTCTCTCAGGGAGATATCTGTGCACTGAGTGGTGTCTCACAGTCCCTCTCTCTCAGGGAGATATCTGTCCACTGACTGGTGTCTCTCAGTCCCTGTCTCTCAGGGAGATATCTGTACACTGAGTGGTGTCTCTCAGTCCCTCTCTCTCAGGGAGATATCTGTACTCTGACTGGTGTCTCTCAGTCCCTGTCTCTGAGGGAGATATCTGTACACTGAGTGGTGTCTCTCAGTTGCTCTCTCTCAGGGAGATATCTGTACACTGACTGGTGTCTCTCAGTCCCTCTCTCTCAGGGAGATATCTGTACACTGAGTGGTGTCTCTCAGTCCCTCTCTCTCAGGGAGATATCTGTACACTGAGTGGTGTCTCTCAGTCCCTGTCTCTCAGGGAGATATATGTACACTGACTGGTGTCTCTCAGTCCCTCTCTCTCAGGGAGATATCTGTACAGTGACTGGTGTCTCTCAGTCCCTCTCTCTCAGGGAGATATCTGTACACTGAGTGGTGTCTCTCAGTCCCTCTCTCTCAGTGAGATATCTGTACACTCAGTGGTGTCTCTCAGTCCCCGTCTCTCAGGCAGATATATGTACACTGACTGGTGTCTCTCAGTCCCTCTCTCTCAGGGAGATATCTGTACAGTGACTGGTGTCTCTCAGTCCCTCCCTCTCAGGGAGATATCTGTACACTGAGTGGTGTCTCACAGCCCCTGTCTCTCAGGGAGATATCTGTACACTGACTGGTGTCTCTCAGTCCCTGTCTGTCAGGGAGATATCTATACACTGAGTGGTGTCTCTCAGTCCCTCTCTCTCAGGGAGATATCTGGACACTGACTGGTGTCTCACAGTCCCTCTCTCTCAGGGAGACATCTGTACTCTGACTGGTGTCTCTCAGTCCCTGTCTCTCAGGGAGCTTTATGTACACTGAGTGGTGTCTCTCAGGGAGATATCTGTACACTGACTGGTGTCTCTCAGTCCCTGTCTCTCAGGGAGCTTTATGTACACTGAGTGTTGTCTCTCAGTCCCTCTCTCTCAGGGAGATATCTGTACACTGACTGGTGTCTCTCAGTCCCTGTCTCTCAGGGAGATATCTGTACACTGAGTGGTGTCTCTCAGTCCCTGTCTCTCAGGGAGATATCCGTACACTGACTGGTGTCTCTCAGTCCCTGTCTCTCAGGGAGCTTTATGTACACTGAGTGGTGTCTCTCAGGGAGATATCTGTACACTGACTGGTGTCTCTCAGCCCCTCTCTCTCAGGGAGATATCTGTGCACTGAGTGGTGTCTCACAGTCCCTCTCTCTCAGGGAGATATCTGTCCACTGACTGGTGTCTCTCAGTCCTTGTCTCTCAGGGAGATATCTGTACACTGAGTGGTGTCTCTCAGTCCCTCTCTCTCAGGGAGATATCTGTACTCTGACTGGTGTCTCTCAGTCCCTGTCTCTGAGGGAGATATCTGTACACTGAGTGGTGTCTCTCAGTTGCTCTCTCTCAGGGAGATATCTGTACACTGACTGGTGTCTCTCAGTCCCTCTCTCTCAGGGAGATATCTGTACGCTGACTAGTGTCTCTCAGTCCCTCTCTCTCAGGGAGATATCTGTACACTGAGCGGTGTCTCTCAGTCCCTCTCTCTCAGGGAGATATCTGTACACTGACTGGTGTCTCTCAGTCCCTGTCTCTCAGGGAGCTTTATGTACACTGAGTGGTGTCTCTCAGGGAGATATCTGTACACTGAGTGGTGTCTCTCAGTCCCTCTCTCTCAGTGAGATATCTGTACACTCAGTGGTGTCTCTCAGTCCCCGTCTCTCAGGCAGATATATGTACACTGACTGGTGTCTCTCAGTCCCTCTCTCTCAGGGAGATATCTGTACAGTGACTGGTGTCTCTCAGTCCCTCCCTCTCAGGGAGATATCTGTACACTGAGTGGTGTCTCACAGCCCCTGTCTCTCAGGGAGATATCTGTACACTGACTGGTGTCTCTCAGTCCCTGTCTGTCAGGGAGATATCGATACACTGAGTGGTGTCTCTCAGTCCCTCTCTCTCAGGGAGATATGTGTACACTGACTGGTGTCTCACAGTCCCTCTCTCTCAGGGAGACATCTGTACGCTGACTGGTGTCTCTCAGTCCCTGTCTCTCAGCGAGCTTTATCTACACAGAGTGGTGTCTCTCAGGGAGATATCTGTACACTGACTGGTGTCTCTCAGTCCTTGTCTCTCAGGGAGCTTTATGTACACTGAGTGGTGTCTCTCAGTCCCTCTCTCTCAGGGAGATATCTGTGCACCGACTGGTGTCTCTCAGTCCCTGTCTCTCAGGGAGATATCTGTACACTGAGTGGTGTCTCTCAGTCCCTGTCTCTCAGGGAGCTTTATGTACACTGAGTGGTGTCTCTCAGGGAGATATCTGTGCACTGAGTGGTGTCTCACAGTCCCTCTCTCTCAGGGAGATATCTGTCCACTGACTGGTGTCTCTCAGTCCCTCTCTCTCAGGGAGATATCTGTACACTGAGTGGTGTCTCTCAGTCCCTCTCTCTCAGGGAGATATCTGTACACTGACTGGTGTCTCTCAGTCCCTGTCTCTGAGGGAGATATCTGTACACTGAGTGGTGTCTCTCAGTTGCTCTCTCTCAGGGAGATATCTGTACACTGACTGGTGTCTCTCAGTCCCTCTCTCTCAGGGAGATATCTGTACACTGAGTGGTGTCTCTCAGTCCCTCTCTCTCAGGGAGATATCTGTACACTGAGTGGTGTCTCTTAGTCCCTGTCTCTCAGGGAGATATATGTACACTGACTGGTGTCTCTCAGTCCCTCTCTCTCAGGGAGATATCTGTACAGTGACTGGTGTCTCTCAGTCCCTCTCTCTCAGGGAGATATCTGTACACTGAGTGGTGTCTCTCAGTCCCTCTCTCTCAGTGAGATATCTGTACACTCAGTGGTGTCTCTCAGTCCCCGTCTCTCAGGCAGATATATGTACACTGACTGGTGTCTCTCAGTCCCTCTCTCTCAGGGAGATATCTGTACAGTGACTGGTGTCTCTCAGTCCCTCCCTCTCAGGGAGATATCTGTACACTGAGTGGTGTCTCACAGCCCCTGTCTCTCAGGGAGATATCTGTACACTGACTGGTGTCTCTCAGTCCCTCCCTCTCAGGGAGATATCTGTACACTGAGTGGTGTCTCACAGTCCCTGTCTGTCAGGGAGATATCTATACACTGAGTGGTGTCTCTCAGTCCCTCTCTCTCAGGGAGATATCTGGACACTGACTGGTGTCTCACAGTCCCTCTCTCTCAGGGAGACATCTGTACGCTGACTGGTGTCTCTCAGTCCCTGTCTCTCAGGGAGCTTTATGTACACTGAGTGGTGTCTCTCAGGGAGATATCTGTACACTGACTGGTGTCTCTCAGTCCCTGTCTCTCAGGGAGCTTTATGTACACTGAGTGGTGTCTCTCAGTCCCTCTCTCTCAGGGAGATATCTGTACACTGACTGGTGTCTCTCAGTCCCTGTCTCTCAGGGAGATATCCGTACACTGACTGGTGTCTCTCAGTCCCTGTCTCTCAGGGAGCTTTATGTACACTGAGTGGTGTCTCTCAGGGAGATATCTGTACACTGACTGGTGTCTCTCAGCCCCTCTCTCTCAGGGAGATATCTGTGCACTGAGTGGTGTCTCACAGTCCCTCTCTCTCAGGGAGATATCTGTCCACTGACTGGTGTCTCTCAGTCCTTGTCTCTCAGGGAGATATCTGTACACTGAGTGGTGTCTCTCAGTCCCTCTCTCTCAGGGAGATATCTGTACTCTGACTGGTGTCTCTCAGTCCCTGTCTCTGAGGGAGATATCTGTACACTGAGTGGTGTCTCTCAGTTGCTCTCTCTCAGGGAGATATCTGTACACTGACTGGTGTCTCTCAGTCCCTCTCTCTCAGGGAGATATCTGTACACTGAGTGGTGTCTCTCAGTCCCTCTCTCTCAGTGAGATATCTGTACACTCAGTGGTGTCTCTCAGTCCCCGTCTCTCAGGCAGATATATGTACACTGACTGGTGTCTCTCAGTCCCTCTCTCTCAGGGAGATATCTGTACAGTGACTGGTGTCTCTCAGTCCCTCCCTCTCAGGGAGATATCTGTACACTGAGTGGTGTCTCACAGCCCCTGTCTCTCAGGGAGATATCTGTACACTGACTGGTGTCTCTCAGTCCCTGTCTGTCAGGGAGATATCTATACACTGAGTGGTGTCTCTCAGTCCCTCTCTCTCAGGGAGATATCTGTACACTGACTGGTGTCTCACAGTCCCTCTCTCTCAGGGAGACATCTGTACGCTGACTGGTGTCTCTCAGTCCCTGTCTCTCAGCGAGCTTTATGTACACTGAGTGGTGTCTCTCAGGGAGATATCTGTACACTGACTGGTGTCTCTCAGTCCTTGTCTCTCAGGGAGCTTTATGTACACTGAGTGGTGTCTCTCAGTCCCTCTCTCTCAGGGAGATACCTGTGCACCGACTGGTGTCTCTCAGTCCCTGTCTCTCAGGGAGATATCTGTACACTGAGTGGTGTCTCTCAGTCCCTGTCTCTCAGGGAGCTTTATGTACACTGAGTGGTGTCTCTCAGGGAGATATCTGTGCACTGAGTGGTGTCTCACAGTCCCTCTCTCTCAGGGAGATATCTGTCCACTGACTGGTGTCTCTCAGTCCCTGTCTCTCAGGGAGATATCTGTACACTGAGTGGTGTCTCTCAGTCCCTCTCTCTCAGGGAGATATCTGTACTCTGACTGGTGTCTCTCAGTCCCTGTCTCTGAGGGAGATATCTGTACACTGAGTGGTGTCTCTCAGTTGCTCTCTCTCAGGGAGATATCTGTACACTGACTGGTGTCTCTCAGTCCCTCTCTCTCAGGGAGATATCTGTACACTGAGTGGTGTCTCTCAGTCCCTCTCTCAGGAAGGTATCTGTACACTGAGTGGTGTCTCTCAGTCCCTGTCTCTCAGGGAGATATATGTACACTGACTGGTGTCTCTCAGTCCTTGTCTCTCAGGGAGATATCTGTACGCTGAGTGGTGTCTCTCAGTCCCTCTATCTCAGGGAGATATCTGTACACTGAGTGGTGTCTCTCAGTTCCTGTCTCTCAGGGAGATATCTGTAGACTGAATGGTGTCTCTCAGTCCCTCTCTCTCAGGGAGATATCTGTACTCTGACTGGTGTCTCTCAGTCCCTGTCTCTCAGGGAGATACCTGTGCACTGAGTGGTGTCTCTCAGTCTCTCTCTCTCAGGGAGATATCTGTACACTGAGTGGTGTCTCTCAGTCCCTGTCTCTCAGGGAGATATATGTACACTGAATGGTGTCTCTCAGTCCCTCTCTCTCAGGGAGGTATCTGTACACTGAGTGGTGTCTCTCAGTCCATGTCTCTCAGGGAGATATATGTACACTGACTGGTGTCTCTCAGTCCCTCTCTCTCAGGGAGATATCCGTACACTGACTGGTGTCTCTCAGTCCCTCTCTCTCAGGGAGAAATCTGTACACTGAGTGGTGTCTCTCAGTCCCTCTCTCTCAGGGAGATATCTGTACACTGACTGGTGTCTCTCAGTCCCTGTCTCTCAGGGAGATATCTGTAGAATGACTGGTGTCTCTCAGTCCCTGTCTCTCAGGGAGATATCTGTACACTGACTGGTGTCTCTCAGTCCCTCTCTCTCAGGGAGATATCTGTACACTGACTGGTGTCTCTCAGTCCCTGTCTCTCAGGGAGATACCTGTACACTCAGTGGTTTCTCACAGTCCCTCTCTCTCATGGAGATATCTGTACACTGACTGGTGTCTCTCAGTCCCTCTCTCTCAGGGAGATATCTGTACACTGACTGGTGTCTCTCAGTCCCTGTCTCTCAGGGAGATATCTGTACACTGAGTGGTGTCTCACAGTCCCTCTCTCTCAGGGAGATATCTGTACACTGACTGGTGTCTCTCAGTCCCTCTCTCTCAGGGAGATATCTGTACAATGACTGTTGTCTCTCAGTCCCTGTCTCTCAGGGAGATATCTGTGCACTGACTGGTGTCTCTCAGTCCCTCTCTCTCAGGGAGATATCTGTACACTGACTTGTGTCTCTCAGTCCCTGTCTCTCAGGGAGATATATGTACACTGACTGGTGTCTCTCAGTCCCTCTCTCTCAGGGAGGTATCTGTACACTGAGTGGTGTCTCTCAGTCCCTGTCTCTCAGGGAGATATATGTACACTGACTGGTGTCTCTCAGTCCCTCTCTCTCAGGGAGATATCTGTACACTGAGTGCTGTCTCTCAGTCCCTCTCTCTCAGGGAGATATCTGTACACTGAGTGGTGTCTCTCAGTCCCTGTTGCTCAGGGAGATATCTGTACACTGACTGGTGTCTCTCAGTCCCTGTCTCTCAGGGAGATATCTGTACACTGAGTGGTGTCTCTCAGTACCTCTCTCTCAGGGAGATATCTGTACACTGACTGGTGTCTCTCAGTCCCTCTCTCTCAGGGAGATATCTGTACACTGACTGGTGTCTCTCAGTCCCTCTCTCTCAGGGAGATATCTGTACACTGACTGGTGTCTCACACTCCCTCTCTCTCAGAGAGATATCTGTACACTGACTGGTGTCTCTCAGTCCCTCTCTCTCAGGGAGATATCTGTACACTGAGTGGTGTCTCTCAGTCCCTCTCTCTCAGGGAGATATCTGTACACTGAGTGGAGTCTCTCAGTCCCTGTCTCTCAGGGAGATATATGTTCACTGACTGGTGTCTCTCAGTCCCTCTCTCTCAGGGAGGTATCTGTACACTGAGTGGTGTCTCTCAGTCCCTGTCTCTCAGGGAGATATCTGTACACTGAGTGGTGTCTCAGAGTCCCTCTCTCTCAGGGAGATATCTGAATACTGAGTGGTGTCTCTCAGTCCCTGTGTCTCAGGGAGATATATGTACACTGACTGGTGTCTCTCAGTCCCTCTCTCTCAGGGAGATATCTGTACACTGACTGGTGTCTCTCAGTCCCTCTCTCTCAGGGAGGTATCTGTACACTGAGTGCTGTCTCTCAGTCCCTGTCTCTCAGGGAGATATATGTGCACTGACTGGTGTCTCTCAGTCCCTCTCTCTCAGGGAGATATCTGTACACTGACTGGTGTCTCTCAGTCCCTCTCTCTCAGGGAGATATCTGGACACTGAGTGGTGTCTCACAGCCCCTGTCTCTCAGGGAGATATCTGTACACTGACTGGTGTCTCTCAGTCCCTGTCTCTCAGGGAGATATCTGTACACTGACTGGTGTCTCTCAGTCCCTGTCTCTCAGGGAGATATCTGTACACTGAGTGGTGTCTCACAGTCCCTCTCTCTCAGGGAGATATCTGTACACTGACTGGTGTCTCTCAGTCCCTCTCTCTCAGGGAGATATCTGTACAATGACTGGTGTCTCTCAGTCCCTGTCTCTCAGGGAGATATCTGTGCACTGACTGGTGTCTCTCAGTCCCTCTCTCTCAGGGAGATATCTGTACACTGAGTGGTGTCTCTCAGTCCCTGTCTCTCAGGGAGATATATGTACACTGACTGGTGTCTCTCAGTCCCTCTCTCTCAGGGAGGTATCTGTACACTGAGTGGTGTCTCTCAGTCCCTGTCTCTCAGGGAGATATATGTACACTGACTGGTGTCTCTCAGTCCCTCTCTCTCAGGGAGATATCTGTACACTGAGTGGTGTCTCTCAGTCCCTCTCTCTCAGGGAGATATCTGTACACTGAGTGGTGTCTCTCAGTCCCTGTTGCTCAGGGAGATATCTGTACACTGACTGGTGTCTCTCAGTCCCTGTCTCTCAGGGAGATATCTGTACACTGAGTGGTGTCTCTCAGTACCTCTCTCTCAGGGAGATATCTGTACACTGACTGGTGTCTCTCAGTCCCTCTCTCTCAGGGAGATATCTGTACACTGACTGGTGTCTCACACTCCCTCTCTCTCAGAGAGATATCTGTACACTGACTGGTGTCTCTCAGTCCCTCTCTCTCAGGGAGATATCTGTACACTGAGTGGTGTCTCTCAGTCCCTCGCTCTCAGGGAGATATCTGTACACTGAGTGGAGTCTCTCAGTCCCTGTCTCTCAGGGAGATATATGTTCACTGACTGGTGTCTCTCAGTCCCTCTCTCTCAGGGAGGTATCTGTACACTGAGTGGTGTCTCTCAGTCCCTGTCTCTCAGGGAGATATCTGTACACTGAGTGGTGTCTCAGAGTCCCTCTCTCTCAGGGAGATATCTGAATACTGAGTGGTGTCTCTCAGTCCCTGTGTCTCAGGGAGATATATGTACACTGACTGGTGTCTCTCAGTCCGTCTCTCTCAGGGAGATATCTGTACACTGACTGGTGTCTCTCAGTCCCTCTCTCTCAGGGAGATATCTGTACACTGACTGGTGTCTCTCAGTCCCTGTCTCTCAGGGAGATATCTGTACACTGAGTGGTGTCTCACAGTCCCTCTCTCTCAGGGAGATATCTGTACACTGACTGGTGTCTCTCAGTCCCTCTCTCTCAGGGAGATATCTGTACAATGACTGTTGTCTCTCAGTCCCTGTCTCTCAGGGAGATATCTGTGCACTGACTGGTGTCTCTCAGTCCCTCTCTCTCAGGGAGATATCTGTACACTGACTGGTGTCTCTCAGTCCCTGTCTCTCAGGGAGATACCTGTACACTGACTGGTGTCTCTCAGTCCCTCTCTCTCAGGGAGATATCTGTACACTGACTGGTGTCTCTCAGTCCCTGTCTCTCAGGGAGATATATGTACACTGACTCGTGTCTCTCAGTCCCTCTCTCTCAGGGAGGTATCTGTACACTGAGTGGTGTCTCTCAGTCCCTGTCTCTCAGGGAGATATATGTACACTGACTGGTGTCTCTCAGTCCCTCTCTCTCAGGGAGATATCTGTACACTGAGTGGTGTCTCTCAGTCCCTCTCTCTCAGGGAGATATCTGTACACTGAGTGGTGTCTCTCAGTCCCTGTTGCTCAGGGAGATATCTGTACACTGACTGGTGTCTCTCAGTCCCTGTCTCTCAGGGAGATATCTGTACACTGAGTGGTGTCTCTCAGTACCTCTCTCTCAGGGAGATATCTGTACACTGACTGGTGTCTCTCAGTCCCTCTCTCTCAGGGAGATATCTGTACACTGACTGGTGTCTCTCAGTCCCTCTCTCTCAGGGAGATATCTGTACACTGACTGGTGTCTCACACTCCCTCTCTCTCAGAGAGATATCTGTACACTGACTGGTGTCTCTCAGTCCCTCTCTCTCAGGGAGATATCTGTACACTGAGTGGTGTCTCTCAGTCCCTCGCTCTCAAGGAGATATCTGTACACTGAGTGGAGTCTCTCAGTCCCTGTCTCTCAGGGAGATATATGTTCACTGACTGGTGTCTCTCAGTCCCTCTCTCTCAGGGAGGTATCTGTACACTGAGTGGTGTCTCTCAGTCCCTGTCTCTCAGGGAGATATCTGTACACTGAGTGGTGTCTCAGAGTCCCTCTCTCTCAGGGAGATATCTGAATACTGAGTGGTGTCTCTCAGTCCCTGTGTCTCAGGGAGATATATGTACACTGACTGGTGTCTCTCACACCGTCTCTCTCAGGGAGATATCTGTACACTGACTGGTGTCTCTCAGTCCCTCTCTCTCAGGGAGGTATCTGTACACTGAGTGCTGTCTCTCAGTCCCTGTCTCTCAGGTAGATATATGTGCACTGACTGGTGTCTCTCAGTCCCTCTCTCTCAGGGAGATATCTGTACACTGACTGGTGTCTCTCAGTCCCTCTCTCTCAGGGAGATATCTGGACACTGAGTGGTGTCTCACAGCCCCTGTCTCTCAGGGAGATATCTGTACACTGACTGGTGTCTCTCAGTCCCTGTCTGTCAGGGAGATATCTATACACTGAGTGGTGTCTCTCAGTCCCTCTCCCTCAGGGAGATATCTGTACACTGACTGGTGTCTCTCAGTCTCTGTCTCTCAGGGAGATATCTGTACACTGAGTGGTGTCTCACAGTCCCTCACTCTCAGGGAGATATCTGTACACTGACTGGTGTCTCTCAGTCCCTGTCTCTCAGGGAGATATCTGTCCACTGAGTGGTGTCTCTCAGTCCCTCTCTCTCAGGCAGATATCTGTACACTGACTGGTGTCTCTCAGTCCCTGTCTCTCAGGGAGATATCTGTACACTGAGTGGTGTCTCTCAGTCCCTCTCTCTCAGGGAGATATCTGTACACTGAGTGGTGTCTCTCAGTACCTCTCTCTCAGGGAGATATCTGTACACTGACTGGTGTCTCTCAGTCCCTCTCTCTCAGGGAGATATCTGTACACTGACTGGTGTCTCTCAGTCCCTGTCTCTCAGGGAGATATCTGTACACTGAGTGGTGTCTCTCAGTCCCTGTCTCTCAGGGAGATATATGTACACTGACTGGTGTCTCTCAGTCCCTCTCTCAGGGAGGTATCTGTACACTGAGTGGTGTCTCTCAGTCCCTGTCTCTCAGGGAGATATATGTACACTGACTGGTGTCTCTCAGTCCTTGTCTCTCAGGGAGGTATCTGTACACTGACTGGTGTCTCTCAGTCCCTGTCTCTCAGGGAGATATCTGTACAGTGAGTGGTGTCTCTCAGTCCCTCTCTCTCAGGGAGATATCTGAACACTGAGTGGTGTCTCTCAGTCCCTCTCTCTCAGGGAGATATATGGACACTGACTGGTGCCTCTCAGTCCCTCTCTCTCAGGGAGGTATCTGTACACTGAGTGGTGTCTCTCAGTCCCTGTCTCTCAGGGAGATATCTGTACACTGACTGGTGTCTCTCAGTCCCTCTCTCTCAGGGAGATATCTGTACACTGAGTGGTGTCTCACAGCCCCTGTCTCTCAGGGAGATATCTGTACACTGACTGGTGTCTCTCAGTCGCTGTCTGTCAGGGAGATATCTATACACTGAGTGGTGTCTCTCAGTCCCTCTCTCTCAGGGAGATATCTGTACACTGACTGGTGTCTCTCAGTCCCTGTCTCTCAGGTAGATATCTGTACACTGAGTGGTGTCTCACAGTCCCTCTCTCTCAGGGAGATATCTGTACACTGACTGGTGTCTCTCAGTCCCTCTCTCTCAGGGAGATATCTGTACACTGACTGGTGTCTCTCAGTCCCTCTCTCTCAGGGAGATATATGTACACTGACTGGTTTCTCTCAGTCCCTCTCTCTCAGGGAGGTATCTGTACACTGACTGGTGTCTCTCAGTCCCTCTCTCTCAGGGAGATATCTGTACACTGAGTGGTGTCTCTCAGTCCCTCTCTCTCAGGGAGATATCTGTACTCTGTCTGGTGTCTCTCAGTCCCTGTCTGTCAGGGAGATATATATACACTGAGTGGTGTCACTCAGTCCCTCTCTCTCAGGGAGATATCTGTACACTGATTGGTGTCTCACAGTCCCTCTCTCTCAGGGAGATATCTGTACACTGACTGGTGTCTCTCAGTCCCTGTCTCTCAGGGAGCTTTATGTACACTGAGTGGTGTCTCTCAGGGAGATATCTGTACACTGACTGGTGTCTCTCAGTCCCTGTCTCTCAGGGAGCTTTATGCACTCTGAGTGGTGTCTCTCAGTCCCTCTCTCTCAGGGAGATATCTGTACACTGACTGATGTCTCTCAGTCCCTGTCTCTCAGGGAGATATCTGTACACTGAGTGGTGTCTCTCAGTCCCTCTCTCTCAGGGAGATATCTGTACACTGACTGGTGTCTCTCAGTCCCTGTCTCTCAGGGAGATATCTGTACACTGACTGGTGTCTCTCAGTCCCTCTCTCTCAAGGAGATATCTGTACACTGAGTGGTGTCTCTCAGTCCCTGTCTCTCAGGGAGATATATGTACACTGACTGGTGTCTCTCAGTCGTTCTCTCTCAGGGAGGTATCTGTACACTGACTGGTGTCTCTCAGTCCCTGTCTCTCAGGGAGATATCTGTACAGTGAGTGGTGTCTCTCAGTCCCTCTCTCTCAGGGAGATATCTGAACACTGAGTGGTGTCTCTCAGTCCCTCTGTCTCAGGGAGATATATGGACACTGACTGGTGCCTCTCAGTCCCTCTCTCTCAGGGAGGTATCTGTACACTGAGTGGTGTCTCTCAGTCCCTGTCTCTCAGGGAGATATATGTACACTGACTGGTGTCTCTCAGTCCCTCTCTCTCAGGGAGATATCTGTACACTGACTGGTGTCTCTCAGTCCCTCTCTCTCAGGGAGATATCTGTACACTGAGTGGTGTCTCACAGCCCCTGTCTCTCAGGGAGATATCTGTACACTGACTGGTGTCTCTCAGTCGCTGTCTGTCAGGGAGATATCTATACACTGAGTGGTGTCTCTCAGTCTCTCTCTCTCAGGGAGATATCTGTACACTGACTGGTGTCTCTCAGTCCCTGTCTCTCAGGGAGATATCTGTACACTGAGTGGTGTCTCACAGTCCCTCTCTCTCAGGGAGATATCTGTACACTGACTGGTGTCTCTCAGTCCCTGTCTCTCAGGGAGATATCTGTACACTGAGTGGTGTCTCTCAGTCCCTCTCTCTCAGGGAGATATCTGTACACTGACTGGTGTCTCTCAGTCCCTCTCTCTCAGGGAGATATCTGTACACTGAGTGGTGTCTCACAGTCCCTCTCTCTCAGGGAGATATCTGTACACTGACTGGTGTCTCTCAGTCCCTCTCTCTCAGGGAGATATCTGTACACTGACTGGTGTCTCTCAGTCCCTCTCTCTCAGGGAGATATATGTACACTGACTGGTGTCTCTCAGTCCCTCTCTCTCAGGGAGGTATCTGTACACTGACTGGTGTCTCTCAGTCCCTCTCTCTCAGGGAGATATCTGTACACTGAGTGGTGTCTCTCAGTCCCTCTCTCTCAGGGAGATATCTGTACTCTGTCTGGTGTCTCTCAGTCCCTGTCTGTCAGGGAGATATCTATACACTGAGTGGTGTCACTCAGTCCCTCTCTCTCAGGGAGATATCTGTACACTGATTGGTGTCTCACAGTCCCTCTCTCAGGGAGATATCTGTACACTGACTGGTGTCTCTCAGTCCCTGTCTCTCAGGGAGCTTTATGTACACTGAGTGGTGTCTCTCAGGGAGATATCTGTACACTGACTGGTGTCTCTCAGTCCCTGTCTCTCAGGGAGCTTTATGCACACTGAGTGGTGTCTCTCAGTCCCTCTCTCTCAGGGAGATATCTGTACACTGACTGATGTCTCTCAGTCCCTGTCTCTCAGGGAGATATCTGTACACTGAGTGGTGTCTCTCAGTCCCTCTCTCTCAGGGAGATATCTGTACATTGACTGGTGTCTCTCAGTCCCTGTCTCTCAGGGAGATATCTGTACACTGAGTGGTGTCTCTCAGTCCCTCTCTCTCAAGGAGATATCTGTACACTGAGTGGTGTCTCTCAGTCCCTGTCTCTCAGGGAGATATATGTACACTGACTGGTGTCTCTCAGTCGTTCTCTCTCAGGGAGGTATCTGTACACTGACTGGTGTCTCTCAGTCCCTGTCTCTCAGGGAGATATCTGTACAGTGAGTGGTGTCTCTCAGTCCCTCTCTCTCAGGGAGATATCTGAACACTGAGTGGTGTCTCTCAGTCCCTCTCTCTCAGGGAGATATATGGACACTGACTGGTGCCTCTCAGTCCCTCTCTCTCAGGGAGGTATCTGTACACTGAGTTAGAGAGAAGGAGGAGGAGAGGTGACTTAATAGAGACATACAAGATAATCAGAGGGTTAGATAGGGTGGATAGTGAGAGTCTTTTTCCTCGGATGAGGATGGCAAACACGAGGGGACATAGCTTTAAGTTGAGGGGTGAAAGATATAGGACAGATGTCAGAGGTAGTTTCTTTACGCAGAGAGTAGTAGGGGCGTGGAACGCCCTGCCTGCAACAGTAGTAGACTCGCCAACTTTAAGGGCATTTAAGTGGTCATTGGATAGACATATGGATGTAAATGGAATAGTGTAGGTCAGATGATCGGCGCAACATCGAGGGCCGAAGGGCCTGTACTGCGCTGTAATATTCTAATTCTAATTCTAATTCTAACTGAGTGGTGTCTCTCAGTCCCTGTCTCTCAGGGAGATATATGTACACTGACTGGTGTCTCTCAGTCCCTCTCTCTCAGGGAGATATCTGTACAGTGAGTGGTGTCTCTCAGTCCCTCTCTCTCAGGGAGATATCTGAACACTGAGTGGTGTCTCTCAGTCCCTCTCTCTCAGGGAGATATATGGACACTGACTGGTGTCTCTCAGTCGCTGTCTGTCAGGGAGATATCTATACACAGAGTGGTGTCTCTCAGTCTCTCTCTCTCAGGGAGATATCTGTACACTGACTGGTGTCTCTCAGTCCCTGTCTCTCAGGGAGATATCTGTACACTGAGTGGTGTCTCACAGTCCCTCTCTCTCAGGGAGATATCTGTACACTGACTGGTGTCTCTCAGTCCCTGTCTCTCAGGGAGATATCTGTACACTGAGTGGTGTCTCTCCGTCCCTCTCTCTCAGGGAGATATCTGTACACTGACTGGTGTCTCTCAGTCCCTGTCTCTCAGGGAGATATCTGTACACTGAGTGGTGTCTCTCAGTCCCTCTCTCAAGGAGATATCTGTACACTGAGTGGTGTCTCTCAGTCCCTGTCTCTCAGGGAGATATATGTACACTGACTGGTGTCTCTCAGTCGTTCTCTCTCAGGGAGGTATCTGTACACTGACTGGTGTCTCTCAGTCCCTCTCTCTCAGGGAGATATATGTACACTGACTGGTGCCTCTCAGTCCCTCTCTCTCAGGGAGGTATCTGTACACTGAGTGGTGTCTCTCAGTCCCTGTCTCTCAGGGAGATATATGTACACTGACTGGTGTCTCTCAGTCCCTCTCTCTCAGGGAGATATCTGTACACTGACTGGTGTCTCTCAGTCCCTCTCTCTCAGGGAGATATCTGTACACTGAGTGGTGTCTCACAGCCCCTGTCTCTCAGGGAGATATCTGTACACTGACTGGTGTCTCTCAGTCCCTGTCTCTCAGGGAGCTTTATGCACACTGAGTGGTGTCTCTCAGTCCCTCTCTCTCAGGGAGATATCTGTACACTGACTGATGTCTCTCAGTCCCTGTCTCTCAGGGAGATATCTGTACACTGAGTGGTGTCTCTCAGTCCCTCTCTCTCAGGGAGATATCTGTACACTGACTGGTGTCTCTCAGTCCCTGTCTCTCAGGGAGATATCTGTACACTGAGTGGTGTCTCTCAGTCCCTCTCTCTCAAGGAGATATCTGTACACTGAGTGGTGTCTCTCAGTCCGTGTCTCTCAGGGAGATATATGTACACTGACTGGTGTCTCTCAGTCGTTCTCTCTCAGGGAGGTATCTGTACACTGACTGGTGTCTCTCAGTCCCTGTCTCTCAGGGAGATATCTGTACAGTGAGTGGTGTCTCTCAGTCCCTCTCTCTCAGGGAGATATCTGAACACTGAGTGGTGTCTCTCAGTCCCTCTCTCTCAGGGAGATATATGGACACTGACTGGTGCCTCTCAGTCCCTCTCTCTCAGGGAGGTATCTGTACACTGAGTGGTGTCTCTCAGTCCCTGTCTCTCAGGGAGATATCTGTACACTGACTGGTGTCTCTCAGTCCCTCTCTCTCAGGGAGATATCTGTACACTGAGTGGTGTCTCACAGCCCCTGTCTCTCAGGGAGATATCTGTACACTGACTGGTGTCTCTCAGTCGCTGTCTGTCAGGGAGATATCTATACACTGAGTGGTGTCTCTCAGTCCCTCTCTCTCAGGGAGATATCTGTACACTGACTGGTGTCTCTCAGTCCCTGTCTCTCAGGTAGATATCTGTACACTGAGTGGTGTCTCACAGTCCCTCTCTCTCAGGGAGATATCTGTACACTGACTGGTGTCTCTCAGTCCCTCTCTCTCAGGGAGATATCTGTACACTGACTGGTGTCTCTCAGTCCCTCTCTCTCAGGGAGATATATGTACACTGACTGGTTTCTCTCAGTCCCTCTCTCTCAGGGAGGTATCTGTACACTGACTGGTGTCTCTCAGTCCCTCTCTCTCAGGGAGATATCTGTACACTGAGTGGTGTCTCTCAGTCCCTCTCTCTCAGGGAGATATCTGTACTCTGTCTGGTGTCTCTCAGTCCCTGTCTGTCAGGGAGATATATATACACTGAGTGGTGTCACTCAGTCCCTCTCTCTCAGGGAGATATCTGTACACTGATTGGTGTCTCACAGTCCCTCTCTCTCAGGGAGATATCTGTACACTGACTGGTGTCTCTCAGTCCCTGTCTCTCAGGGAGCTTTATGTACACTGAGTGGTGTCTCTCAGGGAGATATCTGTACACTGACTGGTGTCTCTCAGTCCCTGTCTCTCAGGGAGCTTTATGCACTCTGAGTGGTGTCTCTCAGTCCCTCTCTCTCAGGGAGATATCTGTACACTGACTGATGTCTCTCAGTCCCTGTCTCTCAGGGAGATATCTGTACACTGAGTGGTGTCTCTCAGTCCCTCTCTCTCAGGGAGATATCTGTACACTGACTGGTGTCTCTCAGTCCCTGTCTCTCAGGGAGATATCTGTACACTGACTGGTGTCTCTCAGTCCCTCTCTCTCAAGGAGATATCTGTACACTGAGTGGTGTCTCTCAGTCCCTGTCTCTCAGGGAGATATATGTACACTGACTGGTGTCTCTCAGTCGTTCTCTCTCAGGGAGGTATCTGTACACTGACTGGTGTCTCTCAGTCCCTGTCTCTCAGGGAGATATCTGTACAGTGAGTGGTGTCTCTCAGTCCCTCTCTCTCAGGGAGATATCTGAACACTGAGTGGTGTCTCTCAGTCCCTCTGTCTCAGGGAGATATATGGACACTGACTGGTGCCTCTCAGTCCCTCTCTCTCAGGGAGGTATCTGTACACTGAGTGGTGTCTCTCAGTCCCTGTCTCTCAGGGAGATATATGTACACTGACTGGTGTCTCTCAGTCCCTCTCTCTCAGGGAGATATCTGTACACTGACTGGTGTCTCTCAGTCCCTCTCTCTCAGGGAGATATCTGTACACTGAGTGGTGTCTCACAGCCCCTGTCTCTCAGGGAGATATCTGTACACTGACTGGTGTCTCTCAGTCGCTGTCTGTCAGGGAGATATCTATACACTGAGTGGTGTCTCTCAGTCTCTCTCTCTCAGGGAGATATCTGTACACTGACTGGTGTCTCTCAGTCCCTGTCTCTCAGGGAGATATCTGTACACTGAGTGGTGTCTCACAGTCCCTCTCTCTCAGGGAGATATCTGTACACTGACTGGTGTCTCTCAGTCCCTGTCTCTCAGGGAGATATCTGTACACTGAGTGGTGTCTCTCAGTCCCTCTCTCTCAGGGAGATATCTGTACACTGACTGGTGTCTCTCAGTCCCTCTCTCTCAGGGAGATATCTGTACACTGAGTGGTGTCTCACAGTCCCTCTCTCTCAGGGAGATATCTGTACACTGACTGGTGTCTCTCAGTCCCTCTCTCTCAGGGAGATATCTGTACACTGACTGGTGTCTCTCAGTCCCTCTCTCTCAGGGAGATATATGTACACTGACTGGTGTCTCTCAGTCCCTCTCTCTCAGGGAGGTATCTGTACACTGACTGGTGTCTCTCAGTCCCTCTCTCTCAGGGAGATATCTGTACACTGAGTGGTGTCTCTCAGTCCCTCTCTCTCAGGGAGATATCTGTACTCTGTCTGGTGTCTCTCAGTCCCTGTCTGTCAGGGAGATATCTATACACTGAGTGGTGTCACTCAGTCCCTCTCTCTCAGGGAGATATCTGTACACTGATTGGTGTCTCACAGTCCCTCTCTCAGGGAGATATCTGTACACTGACTGGTGTCTCTCAGTCCCTGTCTCTCAGGGAGCTTTATGTACACTGAGTGGTGTCTCTCAGGGAGATATCTGTACACTGACTGGTGTCTCTCAGTCCCTGTCTCTCAGGGAGCTTTATGCACACTGAGTGGTGTCTCTCAGTCCCTCTCTCTCAGGGAGATATCTGTACACTGACTGATGTCTCTCAGTCCCTGTCTCTCAGGGAGATATCTGTACACTGAGTGGTGTCTCTCAGTCCCTCTCTCTCAGGGAGATATCTGTACATTGACTGGTGTCTCTCAGTCCCTGTCTCTCAGGGAGATATCTGTACACTGAGTGGTGTCTCTCAGTCCCTCTCTCTCAAGGAGATATCTGTACACTGAGTGGTGTCTCTCAGTCCCTGTCTCTCAGGGAGATATATGTACACTGACTGGTGTCTCTCAGTCGTTCTCTCTCAGGGAGGTATCTGTACACTGACTGGTGTCTCTCAGTCCCTGTCTCTCAGGGAGATATCTGTACAGTGAGTGGTGTCTCTCAGTCCCTCTCTCTCAGGGAGATATCTGAACACTGAGTGGTGTCTCTCAGTCCCTCTCTCTCAGGGAGATATATGGACACTGACTGGTGCCTCTCAGTCCCTCTCTCTCAGGGAGGTATCTGTACACTGAGTTAGAGAGAAGGAGGAGGAGAGGTGACTTAATAGAGACATACAAGATAATCAGAGGCTTAGATAGGGTGGATAGTGAGAGTCTTTTTCCTCGGATGAGGATGGCAAACACGAGGGGACATAGCTTTAAGTTGAGGGGTGAAAGATATAGGACAGATGTCAGAGGTAGTTTCTTTACGCAGAGAGTAGTAGGGGCGTGGAACGCCCTGCCTGCAACAGTAGTAGACTCGCCAACTTTAAGGGCATTTAAGTGGTCATTGGATAGACATATGGATGTAAATGGAATAGTGTAGGTCAGATGATCGGCGCAACATCGAGGGCCGAAGGGCCTGTACTGCGCTGTAATATTCTAATTCTAATTCTAATTCTAACTGAGTGGTGTCTCTCAGTCCCTGTCTCTCAGGGAGATATATGTACACTGACTGGTGTCTCTCAGTCCCTCTCTCTCAGGGAGATATCTGTACAGTGAGTGGTGTCTCTCAGTCCCTCTCTCTCAGGGAGATATCTGAACACTGAGTGGTGTCTCTCAGTCCCTCTCTCTCAGGGAGATATATGGACACTGACTGGTGTCTCTCAGTCGCTGTCTGTCAGGGAGATATCTATACACTGAGTGGTGTCTCTCAGTCTCTCTCTCTCAGGGAGATATCTGTACACTGACTGGTGTCTCTCAGTCCCTGTCTCTCAGGGAGATATCTGTACACTGAGTGGTGTCTCACAGTCCCTCTCTCTCAGGGAGATATCTGTACACTGACTGGTGTCTCTCAGTCCCTGTCTCTCAGGGAGATATCTGTACACTGAGTGGTGTCTCTCAGTCCCTCTCTCTCAGGGAGATATCTGTACACTGACTGGTGTCTCTCAGTCCCTGTCACTCAGGGAGATATCTGTACACTGAGTGGTGTCTCACAGTCCCTCTCTCTCAGGGAGATATCTATACACTGACTGGTGTCTCTCAGTCCCGCTCTCTCAGGGAGATATCTGTACACTGACTGGTGTCTCTCAGTCCCTCTCTCTCAGGGAGATATATGTACACTGACTGGTGTCTCTCAGTCCCTCTCTCTCAGGGAGGTATCTGTACACTGAGTGGTGTCTCTCAGTCCCTGTCTCTCAGGGAGATATATGTACACTGACTGATGTCTCTCAGTCCCTGTCTCTCAGGGAGATATCTGTACACTGAGTGGTGTCTCTCAGTCCCTCTCTCTCAGGGAGATATAGGTACACTGACTGGTGTCTCTCAGTCCCTCTCTCTCAGGGAGGTATCTGTACACTGAGTGGTGTCTCACATTCCCTGTCTCTCAGGGAGATATATGTACACTGACTGGTGTCTCTCAGTCCCTGTCTCTCAGGGAGATATCTGTACACTGAGTGGTGTCTCTCAGTCCCTCTCTCTCAGGGAGATATCTGTACACTGACTGGTGTCTCACAGTCCCTCTCTCTCAGGGAGATATCTGTACACTGACTGGTGTCTCTCAGTCCCTCTCTCTCAGGGAGGTATCTGTACACTGAGTGGTGTCTCTCAGTCCCTGTCTCTCAGGGAGATATTTGTACACTGAATGGTGTCTCTCAGTCCCTCTCTCTCAGGGAGATATCTGTACACTGACTGGTGTCTCTCAGTGCCTCGCTCTCAGGGAGATATCTGTACACTGACTGGTGTCTCACAGCCCCTGTGTCTCAGGGAGATATCTGTACACTGACTGGTGTCTCTCAGTCCCTGTCTGTCAGGGAGATATCTATACACTGAGTGGTGTCTCTCAGTCCCTCTCTCTCAGGGAGATATCTGTACACTGACTGGTGTCTCTCAGTCCCTCTCTCTCAGGGAGATATATGTACACTGACTGGTGTCTCTAAGTCCCTCTCTCTCAGGGAGGTATCTGTACACTGAGTGGTGTCTCTCAGTCCCTGTCTCTCAGGGAGATATATGCGCACTGACTGGTGTCTCTCAGTCCCTGTCTCTCAGGGAGATATCTGTACACTGAGTGGTGTCTCTCAGTCCCTCTCTCTCAGGGAGATATCTGTACAATGAGTGGTGTCTCTCAGTCCCTGTCTCTCAGGGAGATATCTGTACAGTGATTGGTGTCTCTCAGTCCCTCTCTCTCAGGGAGATATCTGTACTCTGACTGGTGTCTCTCAGTCCCTGTCTCTCAGGGAGATATCTGTACACTGAGTGGTGTCTCTCAGTCCCTCTCTCTCAGGGAGATATCTGTACACTGACTGGTGTCTCTCAGTCCCTCTCTCTAAGGGAGGTATCTGTACACTGAGTGGTGTCTCTCAGTCCCTGTCTCTCAGGGAGATATCTGTACACTGACTGGTGTCTCTCAGTCCCTGTCTCTCAGTGAGCTTTATGTACACTGAGTGGTGTCTCTCAGGGAGATATCTGTACACTGAGTGGTGTCTCTCAATCCCTCTCTCTCAGGGAGATATCTGTACACTGACTGGTGTCTCTCAGCCCCTGTCTCTCAGGGAGATATCTGTATACTGAGTGGTGTCTCACAGTCCCTCTCTCTCAGGGAGATATCTGTACACTGACTGGTGTCTCTCAGTCCCTGTCTCTCAGGGAGATATCTGTACGCTGACTGGTGTCTGTCAGGGAGATATCTATACACTGACTGGTGTCTCTCAGTCCCTCTCTCTCAGGGAGATATATGTACACTGACTGGTGTCTCACAGTCCCTCTCTCTCAGGGAGATACCTGTACACTGACTGGTGTCTCTCAGTCCCTGTCTCTCAGGGAGCTTTATGTACACTGAGTGGTGTCTCTCAGGGAGATATCTGTACACTGACCGGTGTCTCTCAGTCCCTGTCTCTCAGGGAGCTTTATGTACACTTAGTGGTGTCTCTCAGTCCCTGTCTGTCAGGGAGATATCTGTACACTGACTGGTGTCTCTCAGTCCCTGTCTCTCAGGGAGATATCTGTATACTGAGTGGTGTCTCACAGTTCCTCTCTCTCAGGGAGATATCTGTACACTGACTGGTGTCTCTCAGTCCCTGTCTCTCAGGGAGATATCTGTACGCTGACTGGTGTCTCTCAGTCCCTCTCTCTCAGGGAGATATCTGTACACTGAGTGGTGTCTCTCAGTCCCTGTCTCTCAGGGAGATATCTGTCCACTGAGTGGTGTCTCACAGTCCCTCTCTCTCAGGGAGATATCTGTACACTGACTGGTGTCTCTCAGTCCCTCTCTCTCAGGGAGATATCTGTACACTGACTGGTGTCTCTCAGTCCCTCTCTCTCAGGGAGATATATGTACACTGAGTGGTGTCTCTCAGTCCCTCTCTCTCAGGGAGGTATCTGTACACTGAGTGGTGTCTCTCAGTCCCTGTCTCTCAGGGAGATATATGTACACTGACTGGTGTCTCTCAGTCCCTGTCTCTCAGGGAGATATCTGTACACTGAGTGGTGTCTCTCAGTCCCTCTCTCTCAGGGAGATATATGTACACTGACTGGTATCTCTCAGTCCCTCTCTCTCAGGGAGGTATCTGTACACTGAGTGGTGTCTCTCAGTCCCTCTCTCTCAGGGAGATATATGTACACTGACTGGTATCTCTCAGTCCCTCTCTCTCAGGGAGGTATCTGTACACTGTGTGGTGTCTCTCATTCCCTGTCTCTCAGGGAGATATATGTACACTGACTGGTGTCTCTCAGTCCCTGTCTCTCAGGGAGATATCTGGATACTGAGTGGTGTCTCACAGTCCCTCTCTCTCAGGGAGATATCTGTACACTGACTGGTGTCTCTCAGTCCCTGTCTTTCAGGGAGATATCTGTCCACTGAGTGGTGTCTCACAGTCCCTCTCTCTCAGGGAGATATCTGTACACTGACTGGTGTCTCTCAGTCCCTCTCTCTCAGGGAGATATCTGTACACTGACTGGTGTCTCTCAGTCCCTCTCTCTCAGGGAGATATATGTACACTGAGTGGTGTCTCTCAGTCCCTCTCTCTCAGGGAGGTATCTGTACACTGAGTGGTGTCTCTCAGTCCCTGTCTCTCAGGGAGATATATGTACACTGAGTGGTGTCTCTCAGTCACTGTCTCTCAGGGAGATATCTGTACACTGAGTGGTGTCTCTCAGTCCCTCTCTCTCAGGGAGATATATGTACACTGACTGGTATCTCTCAGTCCCTCTCTCTCAGGGAGGTATCTGTACACTGAGTGGTGTCTCTCATTCCCTGTCTCTCAGGGAGATATATGTACACTGACTGGTGTCTCTCAGTCCCTGTCTCTCAGGGAGATATCTGTACACTGAGTGGTGTCTCTCAGTCCCTCTCTCTCAGGGAGATATCTGTACACTGACTGGTGTCTCACAGTCCCTCTCTCTCAGAGAGATATCTGTACACTGACTGGTGTCTCTCAGTCCCTCTCTCTCAGGGAGATATCTGTACACTGAGTGGTGTCTCTCAGTCCCTCTCTCTCAGGGAGATATCTGTACACTGAGTGGTGTCTCTCAGTCCCTGTCTCTCAGGGAGATATATGTACACTGACTGGTGTCTCTCAGTCCCTCTCTCTCAGGGAGGTATCTGTACACTGACTGGTGTATCTCAGTCCCTGTCTCTCAGGGAGATATCTGTACACTGACTGGTGTCTCTCAGTCCCTGTCTCTCAGGGAGATATCTGTCCACTGAGTGGTGTCTCACAGTCCCTCTCTCTCAGGGAGATATCTGTACACTGACTGGTGTCTCTCAGTCCCTCTCTCTCAGGGAGATATCTGTACACTGACTGGTGTCTCTCAGTCCCTCTCTCTCAGGGAGATATATGTACACTGAGTGGTGTCTCTCAGTCCCTCTCTCTCAGGGAGGTATCTGTACACTGAGTGGTGTCTCTCAGTCCCTGTCTCTCAGGGAGATATATGTACACTGAGTGGTGTCTCTCAGTCACTGTCTCTCAGGGAGATATCTGTACACTGAGTGGTGTCTCTCAGTCCCTCTCTCTCAGGGAGATATATGTACACTGACTGGTATCTCTCAGTCCCTCTCTCTCAGGGAGGTATCTGTACACTGAGTGGTGTCTCTCATTCCCTGTCTCTCAGGGAGATATATGTACACTGACTGGTGTCTCTCAGTCCCTGTCTCTCAGGGAGATATCTGTACACTGAGTGGTGTCTCTCAGTCCCTCTCTCTCAGGGAGATATCTGTACACTGACTGGTGTCTCACAGTCCCTCTCTCTCAGAGAGATATCTGTACACTGACTGGTGTCTCTCAGTCCCTCTCTCTCAGGGAGATATCTGTACACTGAGTGGTGTCTCTCAGTCCCTCTCTCTCAGGGAGATATCTGTACACTGAGTGGTGTCTCTCAGTCCCTGTCTCTCAGGGAGATATATGTACACTGACTGGTGTCTCTCAGTCCCTCTCTCTCAGGGAGGTATCTGTACACTGACTGGTGTATCTCAGTCCCTGTCTCTCAGGGAGATATCTGTACACTGAGTGGTGTCTCTCAGTCCCTCTCTCTCAGGGAGATATCTGAACACTGAGTGGTGTCTCTCAGTTCCTGTCTCTCAGGGAGATATCTGTACACTGACTGGTGTCTCTCAGTCTCTCTCTCTCAGGGAGGTATCTGTACACTGAGTGGTGTCTCTCAGTCCCTCTCTCTCAGGGAGATATCTGTACACTGAGTGGTGTCTCACAGCCCCTGTCTCTCAGGGAGATATCTGTACACTGTCTGGTGTCTCTCAGTCCCTCTCTCTCAGGGAGATATCTGTACACTGACTGGTGTCTCTCAGTCCCTGTCTCTCAGGGAGATATCTGTACACTGAGTGGTGTCTCTCAGTCCCTGTCTCTCAGGGAGATATCTGTACACTGAGTGGTGTCTCACAGTCCCTCTCTCTCAGGGAGATATCTGTACACTGACTGGTGTCTCTCAGTCCCTCTCTCTCAGGGAGATATCTGTACACTGAGTGGTGTCTCTCAGTCCCTCTCTCTCTGGGAGATATATGTACACTGACTGGTGTCTCTCAGTTCCTGTCTCTCAGGGAGATATCTGTACACTGAATGGTGTCTCTCAGTCCCTGGCTCTCAGGGAGATATCTGTACACTGAGTGGTGTCTCACAGTCCCTCTCTCTCAGGGAGATATCTGTACACTGACTGGTGTATCTCAGTCCCTGTCTCTCAGGGAGATAAATGTACACTGACTGGTGTCTCTCAGTCCCTGTCTCTCAGGGAGATATCTGTACAGTGAGTGGTGTCTCTCAGTCCCTCTCTCTCAGGGAGATATCTGTACAATGAGTGGTGTCTCTCAGTCCCTGTCTCTCAGGGAGATATCTGTACAGTGAGTGGTGTCTCTCAGTCCCTCTCTCTCAGGGAGATATCTGTACTCTGACTGGTGTCTCTCAGTCCCTGTCTCTCAGGGAGATATCTGTACACTGAATGGTGTCTCTCAGTCCCCCTCTCTCAGGGAGATATCTGTACACTGACTGGTGTCTATCAGTCCCTCTCTCTCAGGGTGGTATCTGTACACTGAGTGGTGTCTCTCAGTCCCTGTCTCTCAGGGAGATATCTGTACACTGACTGGTGTCTCTCAGTCCCTCTCTCTCAGGGAGCTTTATGTACACTGAGTGGTGTCTCTCAGGGAGATATCTGTACACTGAGTGTTGTCTCTCAGTCCCTCTCTCTCAGGGAGATATCTGTACACTGACTGGTGTCTCTCAGTCCCTGTCTTTCAGGGAGATATCTGTACACTGAGTGGTGTCTCTCAGTCCCTCTCTCTCAGGGAGATATCTGTACTTTGACTGGTGTCTCTCAGTCCCTGTCTCTGAGGGAGATATCTGTACACTGAGTGGTGTCTCTCAGTCCCTCTCTCTCAGGGAGATATCTGTACACGGACTGGTGTCTCTCAGTCCCTCTCTCTCAGGGAGACATCTGTACACTGAAGGGTGTCTCTCAGTCCCTCTCTCTCAGGGAGATATCTGTACACTGAGTGGTGTCTCTCAGTCCCTGTCTCTCAGGGAGATATATGTACACTGACTGGTGTCTCTCAGTCCCTCTCTCTCAGGGAGATATCTGGACACTGACTGGTGTCTCTCAGTCCCTCTCTCTCAGGGAGATATCTGGACACTGAGTGGTGTCTCACAGCCCCTGTCTCTCAGGGAGATATCTGTCCACTGTCTGGTGTCTCTCAGTCCCTGTCTGTCAGGGAGATATCTATACACTGAGTGGTGTCTCTCAAACCTGTCTCTCAGGGAGCTTTATGTACACTGAGTGGTGTCTCTCAGGGAGATATCTGTACACTGACTTGTGTCTCTCAGTCCCTGTCTCTCAGGGAGCTTTATGTACACTGAGTGGTGTCTCTCAGTCCCTCTCTCTCAGGGAGATATTTGTTCACTGACTGGTGTCTCTCAGTCCCTGTCTCTCAGGGAGATATCTGTACACTGAGTGGTGTCTCTCAGTCCCTCTCTCTCAGGGAGATATCTGTACACTGACTGGTGTCTCTCAGTCCCTGTCTCTCAGGGAGATATCTGTACACTGAGTGGTGTCTCACAGTCCCTCTCTCTCAGGGAGACATCTGTACACTGACTGGTGTCTCTCAGTCCCTGTCTCTCAGGGAGATATCTGTACACTGAGTGGTGTCTCTCAGTCCCTCTCTCTCAGGGAGATATCTGTACACTGACTGGTGTCTCTCAGTCCCTGTCTCTCAGGGAGATATCTATACACTGAGTGGTGTCTCTCAGTCCCTGTCTCTCAGGGAGATATCTGTACACTGAGTGGTGTCTCACAGTCCCTCTCTCTCAGGGAGATATCTGAACGCTGACTAGTGTCTCTCAGTCCCTTTCTCTCAGGGAGATATCTGTACACTGAGTGGTGTCTCTCAGTCCCTCTCTCTCAGGGAGATATCTGTACACTGACTGGTGTCTCTCAGTCCCTGTCTCTCAGGGAGATATATGTACACTGACTGGTGTCTCTCAGTCCCTCTCTCAGGGAGGTATCTGTACACTGAGTGGTGTCTCTCAGTCCCTGTCTCTCAGGGAGATATATGTACACTGGCTGGTGTCTCTCAGTCCATGTCTCTCAGGGAGATATCTGTACACTGAGTGGTGTATCTCAGTCCCTCTCTCTCAGGGAGATATCTGTACACTGAGTGGTGTCTCTCAGTTCCTGTCTCTCAGGGAGATATCTGTACACTGAATGGTGTCTCTCAGTCCCTCTCTCTCAGGGAGATATCTGTACTCTGACTGGTGTCTCTCAGTCCCTGTCTCTCAGGGAGATATCTTTGCACTGAGTGGTGTCTCTCAGTCCCTCTCTCTCAGGGAGATATCTGTACACTGACTGGTGTCTCTCAGTCCCTCTCTCTCAGGGAGATATCTGTACACTGAGTGGTGTCTCTCAGTCCCTCTCTCTCAGGGACATATATGTACACTGAGTGGTGTCTCTCAGTCCCTCTCTCTCAGGGAGGTATCTGTACACTGAGTGGTGTCTCTCAGTCCCTGTCTCTCAGGGAGATATATGTACACTGACTGGTGTCTCTCAGTCCCTGTCTCTCAGGGAGATATCTGTACACTGAGTGGTGTCTCTCAGTCCCTCTCTCTCAGGGAGATATCTGTACAATGAGTGGTGTCTCTCAGTCCCTGTCTCTCAGGGAGATATCTGGACAGTGAGTGGTGTCTCTCAGTCCCTCTCTCTCAGGGAGATATCTGTACTCTGACTGGTGTCTCTCAGTCCCTGTCTCTCAGGGAGATATCTGTACACTGACTGGTGTCTCTCAGTCCCTCTCTCTCAGGGTGGTATCTGTACACTGAGTGGTGTCTCTCAGTCCCTGTCTCTCAGGGAGATATCTGTACACTGACTGGTGTCTCTCAGTCCCTCTCTCTCAGGGAGCTTTATGTACACTGAGTGGTGTCTCTCAGGGAGATATCTGTACACTGAGTGTTGTCTCTCAGTCCCTCTCTCTCAGGGAGATATCTGTACACTGAGTGGTGTCTCTCAGTCCCTGTCTCTCAGGGAGATATCTGTACACTGAGTGGTGTCTCTCAGTCCCTCTCTCTCAGGGAGATATCTGTACGCTGACTAGTGTCTCTCAGTCCCTCTCTCTCAGGGAGATATCTGTACACTGAGTGGTGTCTCTCAGTTCCTGTCTCTCAGGGAGATATCTGTACACTGAATGGTGTCTCTCAGTCCCTCTCTCTCAGGGAGATATCTGTACACTGACTGGTGTCTCTCAGTCTCTCTCTCTCAGGGAGGTATCTGTACACTGAGTGGTGTCTCTCAGTCCCTCTCTCTCAGGGAGATATCTGTACACTGAGTGGTGTCTCACAGCCCCTGTCTCTCAGGGAGATATCTGTACACTGTCTGGTGTCTCTCAGTCCCTGTCTCTCAGGGAGATATCTATACACTGAGTGGTGTCTCTCAGTCCCTGTCTCTCAGGGAGATATCTGTACACCGACTGGTGTCTCTCAGTCCCTCTCTCTCTGGGAGATATCTGTACGCTGACTAGTGTCTCTCAGTCCCTCTCTCTCAGGGAGATATCTGTACACTGAGTGGTGTCTCTCAGTCCCTCTCTCTCAGGGAGATATCTGTACACTGACTGGTGTCTCTCAGTCCCTGTCTCTCAGGGAGATATATGTACACTGACTGGTGTCTCTCAGTCCCTCTCACAGGGAGGTATCTGTGCACTGAGTGGTGTCTCTCAGTCCCTGTCTCTCAGGGAGATATATGTACACTGACTGGTGTCTCTCAGTCCTTGTCTCTCAGGGAGATATCTGTACTCTGAATGGTGTCTCTCAGTCCCTGTCTCTCAGGGAGATATCTTTGCACTGAGTGGTGTCTCTCAGTCCCTCTCTCTCAGGGAGATATCTGTTCACTGACTGGTGTCTCACAGTCCCTCTCTCTCAGGGAGATATCTGTACACTGACTGGTGTCTCTCAGTCCCTCTCTCTCAGGGAGATATCTGTACACTGACTGGTGTCTCTCAGTCCCTGTCTCTCAGGGAGATATCTGTACACTGAGTGGTGTCTCTCAGTCCCTGTCTCTCAGGGAGATATCTGTACACTGAGTGGTGTCTCACAGTCCCTCTCTCTCAGGGAGATATCTGTACACTGACTGGTGTCTCTCAGTCCCTCTCTCTCAGGGAGATATCT
This sequence comes from Heterodontus francisci, assembly GCF_036365525.1. Classification (NCBI taxonomy): domain Eukaryota; kingdom Metazoa; phylum Chordata; class Chondrichthyes; order Heterodontiformes; family Heterodontidae; genus Heterodontus; species Heterodontus francisci. The sequence continues at coordinate 1,099,200 of NW_027141983.1, read as the reverse complement.
GTACACTGAGTGGTGTCTCTCAGTCCCTCTCTCTCAGGGAGATATATGTACACTGACTGGTGTCTCTCAGTTCCTGTCTCTCAGGGAGATATCTGTACACTGAATGGTGTCTCTCAGTCCCTGGCTCTCAGGGAGATATCTGTACACTGAGTGGTGTCTCACAGTCCCTCTCTCTCAGGGAGATATCTGTACACTGACTGGTGTATCTCAGTCCCTGTCTCTCAGGGAGATAAATGTACACTGACTGGTGTCTATCAGTCCCTGTCTCTCAGGGAGATATCTGTACAGTGAGTGGTGTCTCTCAGTCCCTCTCTCTCAGGGAGATATCTGTACAATGAGTGGTGTCTCTCAGTCCCTGTCTCTCAGGGAGATATCTGTACAGTGAGTGGTGTCTCTCAGTCCCTCTCTCTCAGGGAGATATCTGTACTCTGACTGGTGTCTCTCAGTCCCTGTCTCTCAGGGAGATATCTGTACACTGAATGGTGTCTCTCAGTCCCCCTCTCTCAGGGAGATATCTGTACACTGACTGGTGTCTCTCAGTCCCTCTCTCTCAGGGTGGTATCTGTACAATGAGTGGTGTCTCTCAGTCCCTGTCTCTCAGGGAGATATCTGTACACTGACTGGTGTCTCTCAGTCCCTCTCTCTCAGGGAGCTTTATGTACACTGAGTGGTGTCTCTCAGGGAGATATCTGTACACTGAGTGTTGTCTCTCAGTCCCTCTCTCTCAGGGAGATATCTGTACACTGACTGGTGTCTCAGAGTCCCTCTCTCTCAGGGAGATATCTGTACACTGACTGGTGTCTCTCAGTCCCTGTCTTTCAGGGAGATATCTGTACACTGAGTGGTGTCTCTCAGTCCCTCTCTCTCAGGGAGATATCTGTACTTTGACTGGTGTCTCTCAGTCCCTGTCTCTGAGGGAGATATCTGTACACTGAGTGGTGTCTCTCAGTCCCTCTCTCTCAGGGAGATATCTGTACACTGACTGGTGTCTCTCAGTCCCTCTCTCTCAGGGAGACATCTGTACACTGAGTGGTGTCTCTCAGTCCCTCTCTCTCAGGGAGATATCTGTACACTGAGTGGTGTCTCTCAGTCCCTGTCTCTCAGGGAGATATCTGTACACTGACTGGTGTCTCTCAGTCCCTCTCTCTCAGGGAGCTTTATGTACACTGAGTGGTGTCTCTCAGGGAGATATCTGTACACTGAGTGTTGTCTCTCAGTCCCTCTCTCTCAGGGAGATATCTGTACACTGACTGGTGTCTCTCAGTCCCTGTCTTTCAGGGAGATATCTGTACACTGAGTGGTGTCTCTCAGTCCCTCTCTCTCAGGGAGATATCTGTACTTTGACTGGTGTCTCTCAGTCCCTGTCTCTGAGGGAGATATCTGTACACTGAGTGGTGTCTCTCAGTCCCTCTCTCTCAGGGAGATATCTGTACACGGACTGGTGTCTCTCAGTCCCTCTCTCTCAGGGAGACATCTGTACACTGAAGGGTGTCTCTCAGTCCCTCTCTCTCAGGGAGATATCTGTACACTGAGTGGTGTCTCTCAGTCCCTGTCTCTCAGGGAGATATATGTACACTGACTGGTGTCTCTCAGTCCCTCTCTCTCAGGGAGATATCTGGACACTGACTGGTGTCTCTCAGTCCCTCTCTCTCAGGGAGATATCTGGACACTGAGTGGTGTCTCACAGCCCCTGTCTCTCAGGGAGATATCTGTCCACTGTCTGGTGTCTCTCAGTCCCTGTCTGTCAGGGAGATATCTATACACTGAGTGGTGTCTCTCAAACCTGTCTCTCAGGGAGCTTTATGTACACTGAGTGGTGTCTCTCAGGGAGATATCTGTACACTGACTTGTGTCTCTCAGTCCCTGTCTCTCAGGGAGCTTTATGTACACTGAGTGGTGTCTCTCAGTCCCTCTCTCTCAGGGAGATATTTGTTCACTGACTGGTGTCTCTCAGTCCCTGTCTCTCAGGGAGATATCTGTACACTGAGTGGTGTCTCTCAGTCCCTCTCTCTCAGGGAGATATCTGTACACTGACTGGTGTCTCTCAGTCCCTGTCTCTCAGGGAGATATCTGTACACTGAGTGGTGTCTCACAGTCCCTCTCTCTCAGGGAGACATCTGTACACTGACTGGTGTCTCTCAGTCCCTGTCTCTCAGGGAGATATCTGTACACTGAGTGGTGTCTCTCAGTCCCTCTCTCTCAGGGAGATATCTGTACACTGACTGGTGTCTCTCAGTCCCTGTCTCTCAGGGAGATATCTATACACTGAGTGGTGTCTCTCAGTCCCTGTCTCTCAGGGAGATATCTGTACACTGAGTGGTGTCTCACAGTCCCTCTCTCTCAGGGAGATATCTGAACGCTGACTAGTGTCTCTCAGTCCCTTTCTCTCAGGGAGATATCTGTACACTGAGTGGTGTCTCTCAGTCCCTCTCTCTCAGGGAGATATCTGTACACTGACTGGTGTCTCTCAGTCCCTGTCTCTCAGGGAGATATATGTACACTGACTGGTGTCTCTCAGTCCCTCTCTCAGGGAGGTATCTGTACACTGAGTGGTGTCTCTCAGTCCCTGTCTCTCAGGGAGATATATGTACACTGGCTGGTGTCTCTCAGTCCATGTCTCTCAGGGAGATATCTGTACACTGAGTGGTGTATCTCAGTCCCTCTCTCTCAGGGAGATATCTGTACACTGAGTGGTGTCTCTCAGTTCCTGTCTCTCAGGGAGATATCTGTACACTGAATGGTGTCTCTCAGTCCCTCTCTCTCAGGGAGATATCTGTACTCTGACTGGTGTCTCTCAGTCCCTGTCTCTCAGGGAGATATCTTTGCACTGAGTGGTGTCTCTCAGTCCCTCTCTCTCAGGGAGATATCTGTACACTGACTGGTGTCTCTCAGTCCCTCTCTCTCAGGGAGATATCTGTACACTGAGTGGTGTCTCTCAGTCCCTCTCTCTCAGGGACATATATGTACACTGAGTGGTGTCTCTCAGTCCCTCTCTCTCAGGGAGGTATCTGTACACTGAGTGGTGTCTCTCAGTCCCTGTCTCTCAGGGAGATATATGTACACTGACTGGTGTCTCTCAGTCCCTGTCTCTCAGGGAGATATCTGTACACTGAGTGGTGTCTCTCAGTCCCTCTCTCTCAGGGAGATATCTGTACAATGAGTGGTGTCTCTCAGTCCCTGTCTCTCAGGGAGATATCTGGACAGTGAGTGGTGTCTCTCAGTCCCTCTCTCTCAGGGAGATATCTGTACTCTGACTGGTGTCTCTCAGTCCCTGTCTCTCAGGGAGATATCTGTACACTGACTGGTGTCTCTCAGTCCCTCTCTCTCAGGGTGGTATCTGTACACTGAGTGGTGTCTCTCAGTCCCTGTCTCTCAGGGAGATATCTGTACACTGACTGGTGTCTCTCAGTCCCTCTCTCTCAGGGAGCTTTATGTACACTGAGTGGTGTCTCTCAGGGAGATATCTGTACACTGAGTGTTGTCTCTCAGTCCCTCTCTCTCAGGGAGATATCTGTACACTGAGTGGTGTCTCTCAGTCCCTGTCTCTCAGGGAGATATCTGTACACTGAGTGGTGTCTCTCAGTCCCTCTCTCTCAGGGAGATATCTGTACGCTGACTAGTGTCTCTCAGTCCCTCTCTCTCAGGGAGATATCTGTACACTGAGTGGTGTCTCTCAGTTCCTGTCTCTCAGGGAGATATCTGTACACTGAATGGTGTCTCTCAGTCCCTCTCTCTCAGGGAGATATCTGTACACTGACTGGTGTCTCTCAGTCTCTCTCTCTCAGGGAGGTATCTGTACACTGAGTGGTGTCTCTCAGTCCCTCTCTCTCAGGGAGATATCTGTACACTGAGTGGTGTCTCACAGCCCCTGTCTCTCAGGGAGATATCTGTACACTGTCTGGTGTCTCTCAGTCCCTGTCTCTCAGGGAGATATCTATACACTGAGTGGTGTCTCTCAGTCCCTGTCTCTCAGGGAGATATCTGTACACCGACTGGTGTCTCTCAGTCCCTCTCTCTCTGGGAGATATCTGTACGCTGACTAGTGTCTCTCAGTCCCTCTCTCTCAGGGAGATATCTGTACACTGAGTGGTGTCTCTCAGTCCCTCTCTCTCAGGGAGATATCTGTACACTGACTGGTGTCTCTCAGTCCCTGTCTCTCAGGGAGATATATGTACACTGACTGGTGTCTCTCAGTCCCTCTCACAGGGAGGTATCTGTGCACTGAGTGGTGTCTCTCAGTCCCTGTCTCTCAGGGAGATATATGTACACTGACTGGTGTCTCTCAGTCCTTGTCTCTCAGGGAGATATCTGTACTCTGAATGGTGTCTCTCAGTCCCTGTCTCTCAGGGAGATATCTTTGCACTGAGTGGTGTCTCTCAGTCCCTCTCTCTCAGGGAGATATCTGTTCACTGACTGGTGTCTCACAGTCCCTCTCTCTCAGGGAGATATCTGTACACTGACTGGTGTCTCTCAGTCCCTCTCTCTCAGGGAGATATCTGTACACTGACTGGTGTCTCTCAGTCCCTGTCTCTCAGGGAGATATCTGTACACTGAGTGGTGTCTCTCAGTCCCTGTCTCTCAGGGAGATATCTGTACACTGAGTGGTGTCTCACAGTCCCTCTCTCTCAGGGAGATATCTGTACACTGACTGGTGTCTCTCAGTCCCTCTCTCTCAGGGAGATATCTGTACACTGAGTGGTGTCTCTCAGTCCCTCTCTCTCAGGGAGATATATGTACACTGACTGGTGTCTCTCAGTTCCTGTCTCTCAGGGAGATATCTGTACACTGAATGGTGTCTCTCAGTCCCTGGCTCTCAGGGAGATATCTGTACACTGAGTGGTGTCTCACAGTCCCTCTCTCTCAGGGAGATATCTGTACACTGACTGGTGTATCTCAGTCCCTGTCTCTCAGGGAGATAAATGTACACTGACTGGTGTCTATCAGTCCCTGTCTCTCAGGGAGATATCTGTACAGTGAGTGGTGTCTCTCAGTCCCTCTCTCTCAGGGAGATATCTGTACAATGAGTGGTGTCTCTCAGTCCCTGTCTCTCAGGGAGATATCTGTACAGTGAGTGGTGTCTCTCAGTCCCTCTCTCTCAGGGAGATATCTGTACTCTGACTGGTGTCTCTCAGTCCCTGTCTCTCAGGGAGATATCTGTACACTGAATGGTGTCTCTCAGTCCCCCTCTCTCAGGGAGATATCTGTACACTGACTGGTGTCTCTCAGTCCCTCTCTCTCAGGGTGGTATCTGTACAATGAGTGGTGTCTCTCAGTCCCTGTCTCTCAGGGAGATATCTGTACACTGACTGGTGTCTCTCAGTCCCTCTCTCTCAGGGAGCTTTATGTACACTGAGTGGTGTCTCTCAGGGAGATATCTGTACACTGAGTGTTGTCTCTCAGTCCCTCTCTCTCAGGGAGATATCTGTACACTGACTGGTGTCTCAGAGTCCCTCTCTCTCAGGGAGATATCTGTACACTGACTGGTGTCTCTCAGTCCCTGTCTTTCAGGGAGATATCTGTACACTGAGTGGTGTCTCTCAGTCCCTCTCTCTCAGGGAGATATCTGTACTTTGACTGGTGTCTCTCAGTCCCTGTCTCTGAGGGAGATATCTGTACACTGAGTGGTGTCTCTCAGTCCCTCTCTCTCAGGGAGATATCTGTACACTGACTGGTGTCTCTCAGTCCCTCTCTCTCAGGGAGACATCTGTACACTGAGTGGTGTCTCTCAGTCCCTCTCTCTCAGGGAGATATCTGTACACTGAGTGGTGTCTCTCAGTCCCTGTCTCTCAGGGAGATATATGTACACTGACTGGTGTCTCTCAGTCCCTCTCTCTCAGGGAGATATCTGGACACTGACTGGTGTCTCTCAGTCCCTCTCTCTCAGGGAGATATCTGGACACTGAGTGGTGTCTCACAGCCCCTGTCTCTCAGGGAGATATCTGTCCACTGTCTGGTGTCTCTCAGTCCCTGTCTGTCAGGGAGATATCTATACACTGAGTGGTGTCTCTCAGTCCCTGTCTCTCAGGGAGCTTTATGTACACTGAGTGGTGTCTCTCAGGGAGATATCTGTACACTGACTGGTGTCTCTCAGTCCCTGTCTCTCAGGGAGCTTTATGTACACTGAGTGGTGTCTCTCAGTCCCTCTCTCTCAGGGAGATATTTGTTCACTGACTGGTGTCTCTCAGTCCCTGTCTCTCAGGGAGATATCTGTACACTGAGTGGTGTCTCTCAGTCCCTCTCTCTCAGGGAGATATCTGTACACTGACTGGTGTCTCTCAGTCCCTGTCTCTCAGGGAGATATCTGTACACTGAGTGGTGTCTCACAGTCCCTCTCTCTCAGGGAGACATCTGTACACTGACTGGTGTCTCTCAGTCCCTGTCTCTCAGGGAGATATCTGTACACTGAGTGGTGTCTCTCAGTCCCTCTCTCTCAGGGAGATATCTGTACACTGACTGGTGTCTCTCAGTCCCTGTCTCTCAGGGAGATATCTATACACTGAGTGGTGTTTCTCAGTCCCTGTCTCTCAGGGAGATATCTGTACACTGAGTGGTGTCTCACAGTCCCTCTCTCTCAGGGAGATATCCGAACGCTGACTAGTGTCTCTCAGTCCCTTTCTCTCAGGGAGATATCTGTACACTGAGTGGTGTCTCTCAGTCCCTCTCTCTCAGGGAGATATCTGTACACTGACTGGTGTCTCTCAGTCCCTGTCTCTCAGGGAGATATATGTACACTGACTGGTGTCTCTCAGTCCCTCTCTCAGGGAGGTATCTGTACACTGAGTGGTGTCTCTCAGTCCCTGTCTCTCAGGGAGATATATGTACACTGGCTGGTGTCTCTCAGTCCTTGTCTCTCAGGGAGATATCTGTACACTGAGTGGTGTATCTCAGTCCCTCTCTCTCAGGGAGATATCTGTACACTGAGTGGTGTCTCTCAGTTCCTGTCTCTCAGGGAGATATCTGTACACTGAATGGTGTCTCTCAGTCCCTCTCTCTCAGGGAGATATCTGTACTCTGACTGGTGTCTCTCAGTCCCTGTCTCTCAGGGAGATATCTTTGCACTGAGTGGTGTCTCTCAGTCCCTCTCTCTCAGGGAGATATCTGTACACTGACTGGTGTCTCTCAGTCCCTCTCTCTCAGGGAGATATCTGTACACTGAGTGGTGTCTCTCAGTCCCTCTCTCTCAGGGACATATATGTACACTGACTGGTGTCTCTCAGTCCCTCTCTCTCAGGGAGGTATCTGTACACTGAGTGGTGTCTCTCAGTCCCTGTCTCTCAGGGAGATATATGTACACTGACTGGTGTCTCTCAGTCCCTGTCTCTCAGGGAGATATCTGTACACTGAGTGGTGTCTCTCAGTCCCTCTCTCTCAGGGAGATATCTGTACAATGAGTGGTGTCTCTCAGTCCCTGTCTCTCAGGGAGATATCTGGACAGTGAGTGGTGTCTCTCAGTCCCTCTCTCTCAGGGAGATATCTGTACTCTGACTGGTGTCTCTCAGTCCCTGTCTCTCAGGGAGATATCTGTACACTGACTGGTGTCTCTCAGTCCCTCTCTCTCAGGGTGGTATCTGTACACTGAGTGGTGTCTCTCAGTCCCTGTCTCTCAGGGAGATATCTGTACACTGACTGGTGTCTCTCAGTCCCTCTCTCTCAGGGAGCTTTATGTACACTGAGTGGTGTCTCTCAGGGAGATATCTGTACACTGAGTGTTGTCTCTCAGTCCCTCTCTCTCAGGGAGATATCTGTACACTGACTGGTGTCTCTCAGTCCCTGTCTCTCAGGGAGATATCTGTACACTGACTGGTGTCTGTCAGTCCCTCTCTCTCAGGGTGGTATCTGTACACTGAGTGGTGTCTCTCAGTCCCTGTCTCTCAGGGAGATATATGTACACTGACTGGTGTCTCTCAGTCCCTGTCTCTCAGGGAGATATCTGTACACTGAGTGGTGTCTCTCAGTCCCTCTCTCTCAGGGAGATATCTGTACAATGAGTGGTGTCTCTCAGTCTCTGTCTCTCAGGGAGATATCTGTACTCTGACTGGTGTCTCTCAGTCCCTGTCTCTCAGGGAGATATCTGTACACTGACTGGTGTCTCTCAGTCCCTCTCTCTCAGGGAGCTTTATGTACACTGAGTGCTGTCTCTCAGGGAGATATCTGTACACTGAGTGTTGTCTCTCAGTCCCTCTCTCTCAGGGAGATATCTGTACACTGACTGGAGTCTCTCAGCCCCTCTCTCTCAGAGATATATCTGTGCACTGAGTGGAGTCTCACAGTCCCTCTCTCTCAGGGAGATATCTGTACACTGACTGGTGTCTCTCAGTCCCTGTCTTTCAGGGAGATATCTGTACACTGAGTGGTGTCTCTCAGTCCCTCTCTCTCAGGGAGATATCTGTACTCTGACTGGTGTCTCTCAGTCCCTGTCTCTGAGGGAGATATCTGTACACTGAGTGGTGTCTCTCAGTCCCTCTCTCTCAGGGAGATATCTGTACACTGACTGGTGTCTCTCAGTCCCTCTCTCTCAGGGAGATATCTGTACACTGAGTGGTGTCTCTCAGTCCCTCTCTCTCAGGGAGATATCTGTACACTGAGTGGTGTCTCTCAGTCCCTCTCTCTCAGGGAGATATCAGGACACTGACTGGTGTCTCTCAGTCCCTCTCTCTCAGGGAGATATCTGTACACTGAGTGGTGTCTCACAGCCCCTGTCTCTCAGGGAGATATCTGTACACTGTCTGGTGTCTCTCAGTCCCTGTCTGCCAGGGAGATATCTGTACACTGAGTGGTGTCTCTCAGTCCCTGTCTCTCAGGGAGCTTTATGTACACTGAGTGGTGTCTCTCAGGGAGATATCTGTACACTGACTGGTGTCTCTCAGTCCCTGTCTCTCAGGGAGCTTTATGTACACTGAGTGGTGTCTCTCAGTCCCTCTCTCTCAGGGAGATATTTGTACACTGACTGGTGTCTCTCAGTCCCTGTCTCTCAGGGAGATATCTGTACACTGAGTGGTGTCTCTCAGTCCCTGTCTCTCAGGGAGATATCTGTACACTGACTGGTGTCTCTCAGTCCCTGTCTCTCAGGGAGATATCTGTACACTGAGTGGTGTCTCACAGTCCCTCTCTCTCAGGGAGACATCTGTACACTGACTGGTGTCTCTCAGTCCCTGTCTCTCAGGGAGATATCTGGACACTGAGTGGTGTCTCTCAGTCCCTCTCTCTCAGGGAGATATCTGTACACTGACTGGTGTCTCTCAGTCCCTGTCTCTCAGGGAGATATCTATACACTGAGTGGTGTCTCTCAGTCCCTGTCTCTCAGGGAGATATCTGTACACTGACTGGTGTCTCTCAGTCCCTCTCTCTCAGGGAGATATCTGAACGTGGACTAGTGTCTCTCAGTCCCTCTCTCTCAGGGAGATATCTGTACACTGAGTGGTGTCTCTCAGTCCCTCTCTCTCAGGGAGATATCTGTACACTGACTGGTGTCTCTCAGTCCCTGTCTCTCAGGGAGATATATGTACACTGACTGGTGTCTCTCAGTCCCTCTCTCAGGGAGGTATCTGTACACTGAGTGGTGTCTCTCAGTCCCTGTCTCTCAGGGAGATATATGTACACAGACTGGTGTCTCTCAGTCCTTGTCTCTCAGGGAGATATCTGTACACTGAGTGGTGTCTCTCAGTCCCTCTCTCTCAGGGAGATATCTGTACACTGAGTGGTGTCTCTCAGTTCCTGTCTCTCAGGGAGAAATCTGTACACTGAATGGTGACTCTCAGTCCCTCTCTCTCAGGGAGATATCTGTACAATGACTGGTGTCTCTCAGTCCCTGTCTCTCAGGGAGATATCTGTACACTGAGTGGTGTCTCTCAGTCCCTCTCTCTCAGGGAGATATCTGTACACTGACTGGTGTCTCTCAGTCCCTGTCTCTCAGGGAGATATCTGTACACTGAGTGGTGTCTCACAGTCCCTCACTCTCAGGGAGATATCTGTACGCTGACTGGTGTCTCTCAGTCCCTCTCTCTCAGGGAGATATCCGTACACTGACTGGTGTCTCTGAGTCCCTGTCCCTCAGGGAGATATCTGTACACTGAGTGGTGTCTCTCAGTACCTCTCTCTCACGGAGATATCTGTACACTGACTGGTGTCTCTCAGTCCCTGTCTCTCAGGGAGATATCTGTACACTGACTGGTGTCTCTCAGTCCCTCTCTCTCAGGGAGATATCTGTACACTGACTGGTGTCTCACAGTCCCTCTCTCTCAGAGAGATATCTGTACACTGACTGGTGTCTCTCAGTCCCTCTCTCTCAGGGAGATATCTGTACACTGAGTGGTGTCTCTCAGTCCCTCTCTCTCAGGGAGATATCTGTACACTGAGTGGTGTCTCTCAGTCCCTGTCTCTCAGGGAGATATATGTACACTGACTGGTGTCTCACAGTCCCTCTCTCTCAGGGAGATATATGTACACTGATTGGTGTCTCTCAGTCCCTCTCTCTCAGGGAGATATCTGTACACTGACTGGTGTCTCTCAGTCCCTCTCTCTCAGGGAGATATCTGTACACTGAGTGGTGTCTCTCAGTCCCTGTCTCTCAGGGAGATATCTGTACACTGAGTGGTGTCTCTCAGTCCCTCTCTCTCAGGGAGATATCTGAACACTGAGTGGTGTCTCTCAGTCCCTGTGTCTCAGGGAGATATATGTACACTGACTGGTGTCTCTCAGTCCCTGACTCTCAGGGAGATATCTGTACACTGACTGGTGTCCCTCAGTCCCTCTCTCTCAGGGAGATATCTGTACGCTGACTAGTGTCTCTCAGTCCCTCTCTCTCAGGGAGATATCTGTACACTGAGTGGTGTCTCTCAGTCCCTCTCTCTCAGGGAGATATCTGTACACTGACTGGTGTCTCTCAGTCCCTGTCTCTCAGGGAGATATATGTACACTGACTGGTGTCTCTCAGTCCCTCTCTCAGGAAGGTATCTGTACACTGAGTGGTGTCTCTCAGTCCCTGTCCCTCAGGGAGATATATGTACACTGACTGGTGTCTCTCAGTCCTTGTCTCTCAGGGAGATATATGTACACTGACTGGTGTCTCTCAGTCCCTCTCTCTCAGGGAGATATCTGTACAATGACTGGTGTCTCTCAGTCCCTGTCTCTCAGGGAGATATCTGTACACTGACTGGTGTCTCTCAGTCCCTCTCTCTCAGGGAGATATCTGTACACTGACTGGTGTCTCTCAGTCCCTGTCTCTCAGGGAGATATCTGTACACTGAGTGGTGTCTCACAGTCCCTCTCTCTCAGGGAGATATCTGTACGCTGACTGGTGTCTCTCAGTCCCTCTCTCTCAGGGAGATATCTGTACACTGACTGGTGTCTCTCAGTCCATCTCTCTCAGGGAGATATCTGTACACTGAGTGGTGTCTCTCAGTCCCTCTCTCTCAGGGAGATATATGTACACTGACTGGTGTCTCTCAGTCCCTCACTCTCAGGGAGATATCTGTACACTGAGTGGTGTCTCTCAGTCCTGTCTCTCAGGGAAATATATGTACACTGACTGGTGTCTCTCAGTCCCTCTCTCTCAGGGAGGTATCTGTACACTGAGTGGTGTCTCTCAGTCCCTGTCTCTCGGGGAGATATATGTACACTGACTGGTGTCTCTCAGTCCCTCTCTCTCAGGGAGATATCTGTACACTGAGTGGTGTCTCTCAGTCCCTCTCTCTCAGGGAGATATCTGTACACTGAGTGGTGTCTCTCAGTCCCTGTCTCTCAGGGAGATATCTGTACACTGTGTGGTGTCTCTCAGTCCCTGTCTCTCAGGGAGATATCTGTACACTGAGTGGTGTCTCTCAGTCCCTGTCTCTCAGGGAGATATCTGTACACTGAGTGGTGTCTCTCAGTACCTCTCTCTCAGGGAGATATCTGTACACTGACTGGTGTCTCTCAGTCCCTCTCTCTCAGGGAGATATCTGTACACTGTCTGGTGTCTCTCAGTCCCTCTCTCTCAGGGAGATATCTGTACACTGAGTGGTGTCTCTCAGTCCCTCTCTCTCAGGGAGATATCTGTACACTGCGTGGTGTCTCTCAGTCCCTGTCTCTCAGGGAGATATATGTACACTGACTGGTGTCTCTCAGTCCCTCTCTCTCAGGGAGGTATCTGTACACTGACTGGTGTCTCTCAGTCCCTGTCTCTCAGGGAGATATCTGTACACTGAGTGGTGTCTCAGAGTCCCTCTCTCTCAGGGAGATATCTGAACACTGAGTGGTGTCTCTCAGTCCCTGTGTCTCAGGGAGATATATGTACACTGACTGGTGTCTCTCAGTCCCTCTCTCTCAGGGAGGTATCTGTACACTGAGTGCTGTCTCTCAGTCCCTGTCTCTCAGGGAGATATATGTACACTGAGTGGTGTCTCTCAGTCCCTCTCTCTCAGGGAGATATCTGTACACTGACTGGTGTCTCTCAGTCCCTCTCTCTCAGGGAGATATCTGGACACTGAGTGGTGTCGCACAGCCCCTGTCTCTCAGGGAGATATCTGTACAATGACAGGTGTCTCTCAGTCCCTGTCTGTCAGGGAGATATCTATACACTGAGTGGTGTCTCTCAGTCCCTCTCTATCAGGGAGATATCTGTACACTGACTGGTGTCTCTCAGTCCCTGTCTCTCAGGGAGATATCTGTACACTGAGTGGTGTCTCACAGTCCCTCTCTCTCAGGGAGATATCTGTACACTGACTGGTGTCTCTCAGTCCCTGTCTCTCAGGGAGATATCTGTACACTGGTTGGTGTCTCACAGTCCCTCTCTCTCAGGGAGATATCTGTACACTGACTGGTGTCTCTCAGTCCCTGTGTCTCAGGGAGATATCTGTACAATGAGTGGTGTCTCACAGTCCCTCTCTCTCAGGGAGATATCTGTACACTGACTGGTGTCTCTCAGTCCCTCTCTCTCAGGGAGATATCAGTACGCTGACTAGTGTCTCTCAGTCCCTCTCTCTCAGGGAGATATCTGTACACTGATTGGTGTCTCTCAGGGAGATATCTGTACACTGAGTGGTGTCTCTCAGGGAGATATCTGTACACTGACTGGTGTCTCTCAGTCCCTGTCTCTCAGGGGGATATATGTACACTGAGTGGTGTCTCTCAGTCCCTCTCTCTCAGGGATGTATCTGTACACTGAGTGGTGTCTCACAGTCCCTGTCTCTCAGGGAGATATCTGTACAGTGAGTGGTGTCTCTCCGTCCCTCTCTCTCAGGGAGATATCTGTACTCTGACTGGTGTCTCTCAGTCCCTGTCTCTCAGGGAGATATCTGTACACTGAGTGGTGTCTCTCAGTCCCTCTCTCTCAGGGAGATATCTGTACTCTGACTGGTGTCTCTCAGTCCCTGCCTCTCAGGGAGATATCTGTACACTGAGTGGTGTCTCTCAGTCCCTCTCTCTCAGGGAGATATCTGTACACTGACTGGTGTCTCTCAGTCCCTCTCTCTCAGGGAGGTATCTGTACACTGAGTGGTGTCTCTCAGTCCCTGTCTCTCAGGGGGATATCTGTACACTGACTGGTGTCTCTCAGTCCCTGTCTCTCAGGGAGCTTTATGTACACTGAGTGGTGTCTCTCAGGGAGATATCTGTACACTGAGTGGTGTCTCTCAGTCCCTCTCTCTCAGGGAGATATCTGTACACTGACTGGTGTCTCTCAGCCCCTCTCTCTCAGGGAGATATCTGTGCACTGAGTGGTGTCTCACCGTCCCTCTCTCTCAGGGAGATATCTGTACACTGACTGGTGTCTCTCAGTCCCTGTCTCTCAGGGAGATATCTGTACACTGAGTGATGTCTCTCAGTCCCTCTCTCTCAGGGAGATATCTGTACTCTGACTGGTGTCTCTCACTCCCTGTCTCTGAGGGAGATATCTGTACACTGAGTGGTGTCTCTCAGTTGCTCTCTCTCAGGGAGATATCTGTACAGTGACTGGTGTCTCTCAGTCCCTGTCTCTCAGGGAGATATCTGTACACTGAGTGGTGTCTCACAGTCCCTCTCTCTCAGGGAGATATCTGTACACTGACTGGTGTCTCTCAGTCCCTCTCTCTCAGGGAGATATCTGTACACTGACTGGTGTCTCACAGTCCCTCTCTCTCAGGGAGATATCTGTACGCTGACTGGTGTCTCTCAGTCCCTCTCTCTCAGGGAGATATCTGTACGCTGACTGGTGTCTCTCAGTCCCTCTCTCTCAGGGAGATATCTGTACACTGAGTGGTGTCTCTCAGTCCCTCTCTCTCAGGGAGATATATGTACACTGACTGGTGTCTCTCAGTCCCTCTCTCTCAGGGAGATATCTGTACACTGAGTGGTGTCTCTCAGTCCCTGTCTCTCAGGGAGATATATGTACACTGACTGGTGTCTCTCAGTCCCTCTCTCTCAGGGAGGTATCTGTACACTGAGTGGTGTCTCTCAGTCCCTGTCTCTCGGGGAGATATATGTACACTGACTGGTGTCTCTCAGTCCCTCTCTCTCAGGGAGATATATGTACACTGACTGGTGTCTCTCAGTCCCTCTCTCTCAGGGAGATATCCGTACACTGAGTGGTGTCTCACAGTCCCTGTCTCTCAGGGAGATATCTGTACACTGAGTGGTGTCTCTCAGTCCCTGTCTCTCAGGGAGATATCTGTACACTGAGTGGTGTCTCTCAGTACCTCTCTCTCAGGGAGATATCTGTACACTGACTGGTGTCTCTCAGTCCCTCTCTCTCAGGGAGATATCTGTACACTGACTGGTGTCTCTCAGTCCCTCTCTCTCAGGGAGATATCTGTACACTGAGTGGTGTCTCTCAGTCCCTCTCTCTCAGGGAGATATCTGTACACTGAGTGGTGTCTCTCAGTCCCTGTCTCTCAGGGAGATATATGTACACTGACTGGTGTCTCTCAGTCGCTATCTCTCAGGGAGGTATCTGTACACTGACTGGTGTCTCTCAGTCCCTGTCTCTCAGGGAGATATCTGTACACTGAGTGGTGTCTCAGAGTCCCTCTCTCTCAGGGAGACATCTGAACACTGAGTGGTGTCTCTCAGTCCCTGTGTCTCAGGGAGATATATGTACACTGACTGGTGTCTCTCAGTCCCTCTCTCTCAAGGAGGTATCTGTACACTGAGTGCTGTCTCTCAGTCCCTGTCTCTCAGGGAGATATCTGGACACTGACTGGTGTCTCTCAGTCCCTGTCTCTCAGGGAGATATCTGTACACTGACTGGTGTCTCTCAGTCCCTGTCTCTCAGGGAGATATCTGTACACTGAGTGGTGTCTCACAGTCCCTCTCTCTCAGGGAGATATCTGTACACTGACTGGTGTCTCTCAGTCCCTCTCTCTCAGGGAGATATCTGTACGCTGACTAGTGTCTCTCAGTCCCTCTCTCTCAGGGAGATATCTGTACACTGACTGGTGTCTCTCAGGGAGATATCTGTACACTGACTGGTGTCTCTCAGGGAGATATCTGTACACTGACTGGTGTCTCTCAGGGAGATATCTGTACACTGACTGGTGTCTCTCAGTCCCTGTCTCTCAGGGAGATATATGTACACTGAGTGGTGTCTCTCAGTCCCTCTCTCTCAGGGATGTATCTGTACACTGAGTGGTGTCTCTCAGTCCCTGTCTCTCAGGGAGATATATGTACACTGACTGGTGTCTCTCAGTCCCTGTCTCTCAGGGAGATATCTGTACACTGAGTGGTGTCTCTCAGTCCCTCTCTCTCAGGGAGATATCTGTACACTGACTGGTGTCTCTCAGTCCCTCTCTCTCAGGGAGGTATCTGTACACTGAGTGGTGTCTCTCAGTCCCTGTCTCTCAGGGGGATATCTGTACACTGACTGGTGTCTCTCAGTCCCTGTCTCTCAGGGAGCTTTATGTACACTGAGTGGTGTCTCTCAGGGAGATATCTGTACACTGAGTGGTGTCTCTCAGTCCCTCTCTCTCAGGGAGATATCTGTACAGTGACTGGTGTCTCTCAGTCCCTGTCTCTCAGGGAGATATCTGTACACTGAGTGGTGTCTCACAGTCCCTCTCTCTCAGGGAGATATCTGTACACTGACTGGTGTCTCTCAGTCCCTCTCTCTCAGGGAGATATCTGTACACTGACTGGTGTCTCACAGTCCCTCTCTCTCAGGGAGATATCTGTACGCTGACTGGTGTCTCTCAGTCCCTCTCTCTCAGGGAGATATCTGTACGCTGACTGGTGTCTCTCAGTCCCTCTCTCTCAGGGAGATATCTGTACACTGAGTGGTGTCTCTCAGTCCCTCTCTCTCAGGGAGATATATGTACACTGACTGGTGTCTCTCAGTCCCTCTCTCTCAGGGAGATATCTGTACACTGAGTGGTGTCTCTCAGTCCCTGTCTCTCAGGGAGATATATGTACACTGACTGGTGTCTCTCAGTCCCTCTCTCTCAGGGAGGTATCTGTACACTGAGTGGTGTCTCTCAGTCCCTGTCTCTCGGGGAGATATATGTACACTGACTGGTGTCTCTCAGTCCCTCTCTCTCAGGGAGATATCTGTACACTGAGTGGTGTCTCTCAGTCCCTGTCTCTCAGGGAGATATCTGTACACTGAGTGGTGTCTCTCAGTCCCTGTCTCTCAGGGAGATATCTGTACACTGAGTGGTGTCTCTCAGTACCTCTCTCTCAGGGAGATATCTGTACACTGACTGGTGTCTCTCAGTCCCTCTCTCTCAGGGAGATATCTGTACACTGACTGGTGTCTCTCAGTCCCTCTCTCTCAGGGAGATATCTGTACACTGAGTGGTGTCTCTCAGTCCCTCTCTCTCAGGGAGATATCTGTACACTGAGTGGTGTCTCTCAGTCCCTGTCTCTCAGGGAGATATATGTACACTGACTGGTGTCTCTCAGTCCCTATCTCTCAGGGAGGTATCTGTACACTGACTGGTGTCTCTCAGTCCCTGTCTCTCAGGGAGATATCTGTACACTGAGTGGTGTCTCAGAGTCCCTCTCTCTCAGGGAGATATCTGAACACTGAGTGGTGTCTCTCAGTCCCTGTGTCTCAGGGAGATATATGTACACTGACTGGTGTCTCTCAGTCCCTCTCTCTCAAGGAGGTATCTGTACACTGAGTGCTGTCTCTCAGTCCCTGTCTCTCAGGGAGATATCTGGACACCGACTGGTGTCTCACAGCCCCTGTCTCTCAGGGAGATATCTGTACACTGACTGTTGTCTCTCAGTCCCTGTCTGTCAGGGAGATATCTATACACTGAGTGGTGTCTCTCAGTCCCTCTCTATCAGGGAGATATCTGTACACTGACTGGTGTCTCTCAGTCCCTGTCTCTCAGGGAGATATCTGTACACTGACTGGTGTCTCTCAGTCCCTGTCTCTCAGGGAGATATCTGTACACTGAGTGGTGTCTCACAGTCCCTCTCTCTCAGGGAGATATCTGTACACTGACTGGTGTCTCTCAGTCCCTCTCTCTCAGGGAGATATCTGTACGCTGACTAGTGTCTCTCAGTCCCTCTCTCTCAGGGAGATATCTGTACACTGACTGGTGTCTCTCAGGGAGATATCTGTACACTGACTGGTGTCTCTCAGGGAGATATCTGTACACTGACTGGTGTCTCTCAGGGAGATATCTGTACACTGACTGGTGTCTCTCAGTCCCTGTCTCTCAGGGAGATATCTGTACACTGAGTGGTGTCTCTCAGTCCCTCTCTCTCAGGGATGTATCTGTACACTGAGTGGTGTCTCTCAGTCCCTGTCTCTCAGGGAGATATATGTACACTGACTGGTGTCTCTCAGTCCCTGTCTCTCAGGGAGATATCTGTACACTGAGTGGTGTCTCTCAGTCCCTCTCTCTCAGGGAGATATCTGTACAATGAGTGGTGTCTCTCAGTCCCTGTCTCTCAGGGAGATATCTGTACAGTGAGCGGTGTCTCTCCGTCCCTCTCTCTCAGGGAGAAATCTGTACTCTGTCTGGTGTCTCTCAGTCCCTGTCTCTCAGGGAGATATCTGTACACTGACTGGTGTCTCTCAGTCCCTCTCTCTCAGGGAGATATCTGTACACTGACTGGTGTCTCTCAGTCCCTCTCTCTCAGGGAGGTATCTGTACACTGAGTGGTGTCTCTCAGTCCCTGTCTCTCAGGGAGATATCTGTACACTGACTGGTGTCTCTCAGTCCCTGTCTCTCAGGGAGCTTTATGTACACTGAGTGGTGTCTCTCAGGGAGATATCTGTACACTGAGTGGTGTCTCTCAGTCCCTCTCTCTCAGGGAGATATCTGTACACTGACTGGTGTCTCTCAGCCCCTCTCTCTCAGGGAGATATCTGTGCACTGAGTGGTGTCTCACAGTCCCTCTCTCTCAGGGAGATATCTGTACACTGACTGGTGTCTCTCAGTCCCTGTCTCTCAGGGAGATATCTGTACACTGAGTGGTGTCTCTCAGTCCCTCTCTCTCAGGGAGATATCTGTACTCTGACTGGTGTCTCTCACTCCCTGTCTCTGAGGGAGATATCTGTACACTGAGTGGTGTCTCTCAGTTGCTCTCTCTCAGGGAGATATCTGGACACTGACTGGTGTCTCTCAGTCCCTCTCTCTGAGGGAGATATCTGTACACTGAGTGGTGTCTCTCAGTCCCTCTCTCTCAGGGAGATATCTGTACACTGAGTGGTGTCTCTCAGTCCCTGTCTCTCAGGGAGATATATGTACTCTGACTGGTGTCTCTCAGTCCCTCTCTCTCAGGGAGATATCTGTACACTGACTGGTGTCTCTCAGTCCCTCTCTCTCAGGGAGATATCTGTACACTGAGTGGTGTCTCACAGCCCCTGTCTCTCAGGGAGATATCTGTACACTGACTGGTGTCTCTCAGTCCCTGTCTGTCAGGGAGATATCTATACACTGAGTGGTGTCTCTCTGTCCCTGTCTCTCAGGGAGCTTTATGTACACTGAGTGGTGTCTCTCAGGGAGATATCTGTCCACTGACTGGTGTCTCTCAGTCCCTGTCTCTCAGGGAGCTTTAGGTACACTGAGTGGTGTCTCTCAGTCCCTCTCTCTCAGGGAGATATCTGTACACAGACTGGTGTCTCAGTCCCTGTCTCTGAGAGAGATATCTGTACACTGACTGGTGTCTCTCAGTCCCTGTCTCTCAGGGAGATATCTGTACACTGACTGGTGTCTCTCAGTCCCTGTCTCTCAGGGAGATATCTGTACACTGAGTGGTGTCTCACAGTCCCTCTCTCTCAGGGAGATATCTGTACACTGACTGGTGTCTCTCAGTCCCTCTCTCTCAGGGAGATATCTGTACGCTGACTAGTGTCTCTCAGTCCCTCTCTCTCAGGGAGATATCTGTACACTGACTGGTGTCTCTCAGGGAGATATCTGTACACTGACTGGTGTCTCTCAGGGAGATATCTGTACACTGACTGGTGTCTCTCAGGGAGATATCTGTACACTGACTGGTGTCTCTCAGTCCCTGTCTCTCAGGGAGATATATGTACACTGAGTGGTGTCTCTCAGTCCCTCTCTCTCAGGGATGTATCTGTACACTGAGTGGTGTCTCTCTGTCCCTGTCTCTCAGGGAGATATATGTACACTGACTGGTGTCTCTCAGTCCCTGTCTCTCAGGGAGATATCTGTACACTGAGTGGTGTCTCTCAGTCCCTCTCTCTCAGGGAGATATCTGTACAATGAGTGGTGTCTCTCAGTCCCTGTCTCTCAGGGAGATATCTGTACAGTGAGCGGTGTCTCTCCGTCCCTCTCTCTCAGGGAGAAATCTGTACTCTGACTGGTGTCTCTCAGTCCCTGTCTCTCAGGGAGATATCTGTACACTGAGTGGTGTCTCTCAGTCCCTCTCTCTCAGGGAGATATCTGTACACTGACTGGTGTCTCTCAGTCCCTCTCTCTCAGGGAGGTATCTGTACACTGAGTGGTGTCTCTCAGTCCCTGTCTCTCAGGGAGATATCTGTACACTGACTGGTGTCTCTCAGTCCCTGTCTCTCAGGGAGCTTTATGTACACTGAGTGGTGTCTCTCAGGGAGATATCTGTACACTGAGTGGTGTCTCTCAGTCCCTCTCTCTCAGGGAGATATCTGTACACTGACTGGTGTCTCTCAGCCCCTCTCTCTCAGGGAGATATCTGTGCACTGAGTGGTGTCTCACAGTCCCTCTCTCTCAGGGAGATATCTGTACACTGACTGGTGTCTCTCAGTCCCTGTCTCTCAGGGAGATATCTGTACACTGAGTGGTGTCTCTCAGTCCCTCTCTCTCAGGGAGATATCTGTACTCTGACTGGTGTCTCTCACTCCCTGTCTCTGAGGGAGATATCTGTACACTGAGTGGTGTCTCTCAGTTGCTCTCTCTCAGGGAGATATCTGGACACTGACTGGTGTCTCTCAGTCCCTCTCTCTGAGGGAGATATCTGTACACTGAGTGGTGTCTCTCAGTCCCTCTCTCTCAGGGAGATATCTGTACACTGAGTGGTGTCTCTCAGTCCCTGTCTCTCAGGGAGATATATGTACTCTGACTGGTGTCTCTCAGTCCCTCTCTCTCAGGGAGATATCTGTACACTGACTGGTGTCTCTCAGTCCCTCTCTCTCAGGGAGCTATCTGTACACTGAGTGGTGTCTCACAGCCCCTGTCTCTCAGGGAGATATCTGTACACTGACTGGTGTCTCTCAGTCCCTGTCTGTCAGGGAGATATCTATACACTGAGTGGTGTCTCTCTGTCCCTGTCTCTCAGGGAGCTTTATGTACACTGAGTGGTGTCTCTCAGGGAGATATCTGTCCACTGACTGGTGTCTCTCAGTCCCTGTCTCTCAGGGAGCTTTAGGTACACTGAGTGGTGTCTCTCAGTCCCTCTCTCTCAGGGAGATATCTGTACACTGACTGGTGTCTCAGTCCCTGTCTCTGAGAGAGATATCTGTACACTGAGTGGTGTCTCTCAGTCCCTCTGTATCAGGGAGATATCTGTACACTGACTGGTGTCTCTCAGTCCCTGTCTCTCAGGGAGATATCTGTACACTGAGTGGTGTCTCACAGTCCCTCTCTCTCAGGGAGATATCTGTACACTGACTGGTGTCTCTCAGTCCCTGTCTCTCAGGGAGATATCTGTACACTGGGTGGTGTCTCACAGTCCCTCTCTCTCAGGGAGATATCTGTACACTGACTGGTGTCTCTCAGTCCCTGTGTCTCAGGGAGATATCTGTACACTGAGTGGTGTCTCACAGTCCCTCTCTCTCAGGGAGATATCTGTACACTGACTGGTGTCTCTCAGTCCCTCTCTCTCAGGGAGATATCTGTACACTGAGTGGTGTCTCTCAGGGAGATATCTGTAAACTGAGTGGTGTCTCTCAGGGAGATATCTGTACACTGACTGGTGTCTCTCAGGGAGATATCTGTACACTGACTGGTGTCTCTCAGTCCCTGTCGCTCAGGGAGATATATGTACACTGAGTGGTGTCTCTCAGTCCCTCTCTCTCAGGGATGTATCTGTACACTGAGTGGTGTCTCTCAGTCCCTGTCTCTCAGGGATATATATGTACACTGACTGGTGTCTCTCAGTCCCTGTCTCTCAGGGAGATATCTGTACACTGAGTGGTGTCTCTCAGTCCCTCTCTCTCAGGGAGATATCTGTACAATGAGTGGTGTCTCTCAGTCCCTGTCTCTCAGGGAGATATCTGTACAGTGAGTGGTGTCTCTCCGTCCCTCTCTCTCAGGGAGATATCTGTACTCTGACTGGTGTCTCTCAGTCCCTGTCA